>NW_021319438.1:300156-469499 GCF_001605985.2 Dendrobium catenatum
GGGGGGGGAGGGGGGGGGGGGGTAGAAAGTTTCAAAAATAATTGAGAATAAGCATAAGAAAATCAAAATAATTTGAGAAAGAAAAACCATAATTCATTTTGTCAAACCAAGTTCATGATAAACATTTTATGTGAGTGATTCATGTCATCATCAAATGCGTTGTGTAAAATTTTCCTTGGAAGCGTAATTTATAAAATCTTATCTTGAGCTCATTTCATGAAAAATCTTACAATGTAAGCAATTCATGCTATGTTGGCATGCTTTGTGTGAAATTCCTAAACTTTTGTCAACATTTAATATGCTTTAATTTGCAAATGATATAACAGAGTCTCACACAAAACAATAACTAAATCACAACCACACAAGCGCACCACATCAAGCTTGAAGATTAGGATTCACAAAATTAAAAAAAAGAAAATTTCATCAAGTATGGTTGACCCGTCCGTGATGCTTTCCAACATGTGCTACAAGTCAAGAACCACTCACCTTCCATACAAGAATGGCCGACCTCTTCCACTTTGTATGCGAAACATGTGATCAAAATTAAATCCAACTGCTTTATAAACTAGCTTGGTCAATCAGTCCAAGGAACATAAAGGATTGCAATCAAGAGGAGCCACTCTAACCCATGAGGAATTTCTATATATTTTTATTTTGGAGGTAAATCTTGAATGATCAACTAATGAAACTTTATTTTTCCTGATTGATATCATGAAATTGTAGCAGTGGCTTGGTTACTCTTGGAAATATTTGGTGAATTCTTTAGTTATCCATTGTATTTTTAGGAATTACCTCCCTCTCTCTCAATCTCCCTTTAGCTGAACTCTCCAATACCTCCACAAATCCAAGACCTCCTTTTTTGGAGCTCTTGGGCCAACTCCACCGGAACTAACACTAAGCCCTACAACCTCCCTCAAAGAACCCTACAAAACCTACTACTTCCTTAGCAACCCCTTCTCTCACTCCCCTTCCCTATGTAACCCAATCTTTCCTTTTATATAACCTCTTGACCAAACCCTATTCCACACCTAACACCCAAGCCTCTTCAAAAAAAGCTGCCCCAAGATATTCACAATCCATACCCTTGGTCTCACCTCCACATAAGGCCTAAACCTATCAAATTTGAATCAACCCTAGAAGTTTCACCAATCCTCCACTAAAGATCATGCCCACCAGCACCATCGTATTGGTATCAGAGCAACAAATTCCAAGGCTGCTTTCTAAGGCGTCTAAAGATTCTAGAACATAATAAGCATGGGTGATCACACCTTCAACAAGAATTGCAATAGCCAAGGATACCTACTCCACAAACAGACATCTATAGATATGGGTTTTAATCCCCGAAGTGAGTAACATCAGAATTTGATTTGGTTTTAAATTCCACATATTGGTAGTTTATCTTTTACAAAAAAAGGTTTAGTAATAACAAATGTTGATAAGCAATTCTATCCACAATTGCATGACTTCAAAATAGAAAAACACCACATAAAACCTACATTGTCCTAGCCTTGAAACCTATCATACTCACGAAATCCTATGATAGTGAATGTGTATCCATTTTCAAAACAGCATTAAAAATTTGTATAATTGTGGTTTAAAATCACAAGAACCTGATTTATTCTGTCTTATTGCTCATTTTGATTCACAACTGTACAAATATTTGCCTACGTCATTAAAATTTATTGCTAGACAACTGCTTTAAGGCCTCAACTTATTTTTTTTCATACAAAACATTCATCAATTCATCAGGCTCCTGACTACGTTAAGCATCGTTTAGAGAAAAGTGATCACTTGCACCATATTCTATGATAATATCATGCCTCCAAAATTTGTGCCACTAGATCAATTCAAATACATTTGGGAAATTGTAGAAGATTAGCTAACTACAATTGGAAACTTAACAATAAGAAATAATGATAAATTTTAATATCCAAAAACATGGAGGACATGAAGAATCAATTTCAACTCTTAAAAATTATAAATTAAGCCCCACTTGCTACACACGTGCATTAAAACTTACGTTCTTGCTATTGATACTAATAGTGATGAAAATATTGAAAGAAGACTACTAGTGCAAAGACACCAACCTAAAACTGATTATTTAATACCCAAAAATATCAAACAATAATATTAAAAATTCATCCAAAATTTTATACCCCATTTTTTGTACATCTTAAAAATGACCAAAATTATTTTATAAAATTCTACATTTTATTCCGATCCTTTCGATATATATAAGTATATATACATATATAAGTATTGTTGCCTTCATAAAATTTATTTAATAATTTAATTATATTAATATCTTTAATAATATATTCATCTTATGATAATTTTAATGTTTACCAAACTATTGTCCTATAGCAATTTGGCAATTCCACTTTAACCGACATGCCAAACACAAAAATAACAATAAAAAAATCCTAAAACCAACTCTTCTCTTCCTCACTCTCTCCCTCTAGACCAAACCGCACTTGCCCCCTCTCCTAGACCATCACACAAGATCTCTCCCTCTCCTCTCGCTCTCCATTTCCCTCTTACCTCTCAGTCGAACACACACGACGACGCTCGCCTCTTCCGACACAGCACTGTCTAGTCAGCCGCCATCTCTAATCTCCAACTGCCACTGCTGTCGAGCCCTCTTCACCTCTTTTCCTTCAACCTCTAGCCATAATTTTTTACATGTACATTACGTGTACTGAAAAAAGACGTAGATTAGTTATTAATGGTGATATTATTATGAATGTCATTTCCATTCATACACTCACTAAGACTAACCATAAGCTTGAGTCACATCCTAATCTCTTACTACTAGATGGGTTAACAACACCCTATTGCCTATAACTACTGCATGCTTAATTCCCATCGAGTTTGATAGTTATAAAGATAAGATATAATGTGAGGTCCTACCCATGGACATTAATAATATTCTCTTATGCATCATAGTTCTATGACA
Source organism: Dendrobium catenatum (assembly GCF_001605985.2). Lineage (NCBI taxonomy): Eukaryota > Viridiplantae > Streptophyta > Magnoliopsida > Asparagales > Orchidaceae > Dendrobium > Dendrobium catenatum. Next base: position 303,113 of record NW_021319438.1, read on the forward strand.
TATATGTAATACACTATGATTGAGATAACAACTATATTTTCAAACAGGACGAGAAGACCATAAGCTATTGGAAAAATATCCCAAATCTATAAGATATGCCAAGCCAAACGAAAACTGTAAAACTGTAACTCATTGTGATTGGTAGCTGCCTTTGACATCCCATCTGCCAAGTCTACCTTGCCCATCTTCTAACTATAGGATTCACACTGAATAGATTTGATTTATAGGAATTAAAAAAAAAAAAGATTTTTCTGATAACGTTTCAAAATAATAGTTGAAAATTTTTATTGAGTTCTTATCTTTTTCCACTTAAATATTTAAACTAACTAAAGGATTTTGCACCCTTCTAAAACAATTGTTTCAGGTAATCCATGCATTTAACTACTTTATTAATATATAATTTTTTTATATGTTGATGATACGCATCATCAATTTTATAACATAGAATGAAATAAGACATTTCAGCTACAAAGATGGGATTACGTTTATATATTTCGGCGTATACAATAGTTATTATTATGATAAAATTGCTTTGACATGCCGACATCTAAAAGGTTTCAATTTATGCGCATTTAAAATAAAGGAGTAAGTGGAATTTGGAACATGTCCAATACCTTTGGTATCATCTACCGTAACTAATGATGGATGTAGCATCACTGCAGCTTTAATCTCATCGGCCTTGGCTAGTTCTGCAACTACCTTAGCTGCACCATGCATCAAGCTCACCATTAGTAAGTTCAAGCAACTATCCGAAAAAGTGGGTTGTATAAACAAACAAAAATCGATAGATATTCAATGACAAAGGTACAAAGGAAATGTTAAAGCTAGGCCTATGTAGGTTTGATCTTCAACATAATATAAGATCAAATTTTATCAGATTAGACATCAATAAAATGAGTTTTTATGTTGGTTACTGGTTTTAAGAATATGAAATCTAGGCTAAAAAGTTGTTGGATTAGTTAAATCATTTTTAGGTTGGATATTTCTTAATATATTTATGGTTGATGAAATCACATTTTTTTAATATCATATATTGAAAAGTTTTAATGATCACAACTGTCCATCCTGATTAGTTGTTTAAGCAACTAATGTCTGCTGGATCAATTAAAAAAATTACATATTAAAAAGTCCAGTGGTAAAGTTATGTAGATACTCTAAAGTAGCAAGAATCACAGGAGAAAGGATAATCAGAATCACATGAACAAATATCTGATCATGAGTTCGTTTCTTTTTTTTGGGAGAAAAAATCAGGGCTGGCTGACCCAGAAGTGATCCTTTTACGATTAGGTATGAAAATAATCTTCAAATCCAAGTAATAGCCATACCTCCCCAGCAAAATCCAGCAGCCCCAACTGCAGAGAAACCTTTGCTTTTCAAAGCTGCAATTACAGGCTTAGCGTCCTCAAACCCTTTGTCCTACAAAAGTATATTGTATTGTAGGCTTACTATGAAAAAAATAAAAATAAATAAATAAAAGTAGCGACACAAAATAGTGGATTGTATACATGGTATATTAAAATACTTACAAGGCATTCTTAAATCAAAATTACAACGAGGAGAAGCCTGTTTACGTTTTCAATGCAAATTGCCAACTAGAAAGAGAATGACGTTAACTTCTAAAACTTGCTAATCAGCATAAAACATATTTTAGGGATCTATACGAAAATTGAGGGGCATGAACATCCTATCTTATATGAGAAATCGCATACAGCGTGATGCAAACATGTGGCAATGCATCGCTGTTCTTGTCTTCTCAGGGCAAATAAAGTTCAAGATTTGATTTCCAATAATGGCCCCTCTGTCCAACACATCTACCAACTTCATATCTCAAATTGATATCACTAGGTTGTATGAACCCACTTAAGTAAAAAGAAGTTGGCTCTTAAACATTGAGTTGCATTTTGATATAATGATTAGAATTTAATTAAGAAACTCCAATGTTAAGCATGCTCATGCGAGAGCAATCCTAGGATGGGTGACCTTCTGAGAAGTTACACCAACGGGATAAAACCGTGAGGCCATTAGGGCAATATCTTGAAAGTTAAGAGTTTAGGTTGTTACAAATAATATCAAAGTGATACACCAGCCAAAAGATAGGAATTAAATGTCATACAAGACAAAATGTTATGCCATGAAACTAACTCTTGAATGTAATATGAGACAAAGTACTACATGGCGGCAGACACCACTTGAATCTGTGGGGGCCGCCTATAGAATTCTATCTGCTTGTTGGATGATTTTGAGAAAAAAATATTGAGAAAAATCTCAGTTACTTAAGTGGGGGAGATTATGAAACCCTTAAGAAGAAATAATTTAAACTCTTAAATATCGAGGTGCCTTTTTGTGTAATGGTTGAAATTTCATTAAGAAACTTCAAAGTTGAGCGTGCTCATATGGAAGAAATTCTGAGATGAGTGACCTCCTGAGAAGTTACACTAATGGGATAAACCCATGAGGCCATGAAGCTAAAGCGGACAATATTTCGATAGTTAAAATTTAAGAGTTTGGGCCATTGCAGGTTGGGTGCTTATTGTTAAAATTGAAAAAAAAAAATGAATCAGCCACTATCAACTCAGAAATCTAACAAGTTTTTCCAGAAGATGCAACCTTTCAACTTATCCCCAATTCCACATACAAGACAACCCGAGAATTTTACTTCTGGCCCAAGAATTTGACACTATTATTTGAGTTTTGATGAAAGTGATAAAGCTAGGTCAGGAGGTGATTTGTAAACTTGAAAAAATGTGATTGGACACCATCCACTATGGAATATAGCAAGTTATTAAAGAAGATGTGAACTTCGGCTTAGCCCGTAAAAGTCCAACAGAGAATTTCACTTCTAACAACCAAAAGTGAAACTTTTTATAAAAACCTTTTTATAAAAACCCCAACGCCCTATGTGTAAATATTGCCTCATTAAGCACCACAAGTGTCATCTAATATTCCATAAATACAAATTTTAGCGTAGGAAAAAATAAAATTAGAAAAGTAATCTATATTTGTTGAGTGTTGAAAGTTTATTTAGCTATTTCTTAGAATATTATACCCCTTCATTTCATCTTATTATAACAGAGAAGCACTCTAGTGAATAAGATAAAAAGAACTTTCCTCTCCAACAACAATAAACTAAAATCTCAAGTTTGTCTACGAACGATTGTATACACTAGCACAAAAAAGATTTTTAAAGCAAATAAAAATGCATTTAAGTGGTGTTGAACAGATTACAGGTCAACAATTGACAACTGGCCAAAGCAATTATAGGTTACAAATTAGTATAGAGGAGAAGAAAAGCATACCGTGCCATGACTTCCTATCCAGGTTGTTATAGGTAACTTTTCTGGAAGATATGGATCCCCATAAAAAAAATCAGGTACCACCACAAAGAATCCAGCAGCTGCAGTTTTATCCGCAAGCTTCCTTGGACATTTAAAAAGATAATAACAAGGTGTGAGGAAATATATATATATATATATATATATATATATATATATATACACTGTTCTTCCGTTTTTGTACCAAACACATGGAAACATTTAATAATTTTACACACAAACTTTTTAATAATTTGAAGAATTGCATGTTTATGACTTATTGAATGGTATTTCTCAGTTTTATTGTGCCAGCAACATCAAAAACAGAAGCAGATTTCCAAAATATAGAAAGCAAGCAAATAAGGGTGACATAATAATAATATAATAAAAAAAATAATAATAATTATGATTATAATTATAATAATTATTATTATTTACAGTCTTCATAATTGGAAGGGATGTTGATTGTCATGAAGTTTCCGCTGAGCTAAATTGCTGTATACTAGAATATAAAAACATTCAAGTGGTCCACCATACCGCAAGTTCGGGGCTTCATATCCTGAAAGAAAAATTATAGCAATATAAGAACCAGGCAAGGAAGATCATGCCTTAGAATAAAGATTTAAATGATAATTTTCCTACGAGCAGCCCAAAAATGATCAACATGAAATAGAAAAGATCAGAGCCAAGTATTGGAAAGAACAATAAGAACTAATCCACATGGAGTTTAAAGGATTAAAGGCGCAGCCTTCCAAGCAAAGAAGCACTCAAACTAATATCTCAAAGGAGCAAAGACATGATTGATCACAGAAAAAGTAAAACACCTACCGCGTGCCAAGTGTCCCAGAAATACCCCACCAACACCAAGAATCTTAGTCCATTAAAAAAAAAAAAAAAAAACTGGATAAAGAGCTGCAGAGCTCGCGAAAAATACCCGAGATGACAAGAATTGCATCGTTGGAATCCCAGGAGCCAACAATGCAGGGCTAAAGGGTTAAAGAAACAGAGTTAATGAACAAAATTAATTAACTACCCAGCATGAGTCAAAAAAGTAAGTGTCTCAAAATGGATTTTCAGTTCCAACCTGAAAATAACCTGCTATCATTTGATCCCGACTGAAACCCAACCCAATTAAGGAAGCACGTTACAAACCCAGATCCGAACCTCACCCGATTCAAACTAGAGTCTACCCGACACGACCCTCTGATATGGTTGGAGCACACACAACAAGCAGAACAGCGGACGATCACTCGCAGGGGCGGGGGAGCAAGAGAGCACTAGCAAGGTGGATGAGCAAGCGCAAGCAGGAGTAGATGATTGAGCGCGTGCAGAGGCGAGCATGAGCTAGAGGCGACTGCAAGGCGACCCACACGCAAGACCAGGTCGATTCCGGGTTGCTTTTGGATTTTCGGGTTGACCCGAACCTGATCCAAAATAGCAATCGGGTCATAATATGGAACCCGACCTATTTTTCAAACGGGTTGACCTGAACACATAATTCTCAGACCAGGTTCGAGTCAAGTTTTTGGGTCATGTCAAATATTGATACCCCTAAAAAAGTGCTAAAGCTCCTTCTAATGGAGTATTGTTGGGAAAAAATTGAGTTAGTATATTATAATCAAAGTTTTTATGAGAATAAGTATCAAAATTATTAAATTTAAGATAAACAATAATACAAAAAAAGTAATAAATATTTATATTATATTCATCATAAAATAAATCCATAATTTTGAGACAAGGATCAAAATTTATTAGAATATCATATCAAAATTTAATATTACTCTTAAGATAAAAATTAGTAATTTTTTCTTACTATTATTCAGATCAAATCAAAATCTTTAATAGAAGCCATCCTAATTGGTTCTAAAAATTTGGTTCAATTAATATTATAATTTTGATTTTCTTTGTTTTTAATTATTTATTTAATTTTTATCTTTTAAAACTTGATCAAATATATATTATACATATAATATTTACTAATTAAATACCGTTTCATTATTATTAACAGTGGTGTTCTGTTGCAAACTTGCTTGGGCTGTAACTGCGATTCTCACTGGCCATAATAAAATATACGCATGAATTTGTTATGTAATTGCAGCAAATTGATTTAGACCATTTAGATAAAAAAATATTTTGATTTCAGTTCGATCAAACAATAGTTCAATTTTGTTTGATTTGCCTTAGAAATAAGTTTGTTGGTTCACTTTCTGATTTTAGAATCAAATCCAAATGATTAAGCTATTCTGTAAATTGAACCGATTAACGGACTTCTACAGCTCCTGGCGAACGAACAATAACTCAAGGTTGAAGATTTTTGTGCTCATTTTGTTTTGAATTGTACTTTTGTATGAAAAGATACACATAGTGACATTCTTCCTTCTCATTTTTAATTATGTTTGTAATTTTATTTTATTTTGATATAATTATACAAAATGAAAGTTTCAAAGAACAAACAAGCAATCAAACGAACTTTTAGGGGAGTACTAAAATTTATTTGACTTGATAATTATTAAGTTCCATAAAACTCTGAGAAATTGCTTAGCTTTTCATACCAGAATTTAGAGATATAAAACATTTAAATTCAGATACAGCAAATCTCTTAAATCCGTTAAATTGTCCTACATCCAGAATTTAACAAAACCTGCGAAATCCTAAACAGGGCATAAAGATGGATTAAGAAGCTGTAGTGCTTAGATAACAGAAAAAAAAAAGAAGTATTTGACAAATTATAGCTAAAATTTTGATTAATTCTATTCGAAACTGCATACCAAATCACCACTTCAAAAGAGCCAGTCCGAGAAAAACAAAACACAAACTGCATGCGAGGTATTCGACAAAATACCCCAAAGAGACCCGAAGCAATCCTGGGCAAAAAGCTACAGGACTCACCAAAAACATCTGAGATTAGAAGGACCGCAGCCTTAGAATCAGAGGAACCGGCTATGTAGGTCTTGAGGCCTCCGAAGCTGTCCAGCACATTGCCATCGCCGGAAGAGGAGCTCAAAGCCGGCGGATTTTCGCAGCACTGTGAACCAGCCATATCGCTTTCAAAAAGCTTTATCCCCAGAAGACTACCGGTACCGATTAATGGAATGAGAAAGATTGAAGTAGACTAGGGATTTATAAAATTTAGTGACGGATGCACCTTCCCAAGAAAATGGGAAAATTTGGATTTAGTGAAAGGGCAGTTTTGTTTCTTGAAAAAATACTGAATGAATTAGTTAAGAGGTTGTCTAGGTGTAAAATAAATGTAAGATGCTTTTTTTTATGCTTGATTTTAACTAAAATGAATCTAATGTAGGCTTCGTTTCGGATGATTTTTTTATTATTTCTTAAAATTATTTTTTGTTAAAAAAATTGTACTAAAAAGTTACTTTAATAAACAATAAAAAAGCCGTCTTAAATGAAACTTTAGTAGTAGTTGTTTATGATACATCTAGCAGGGATGTGCAGTGCGCCTATGATTGACAGTTGCAGGTGGCGGGCAATGATCGGTGGCTATCGATGGCATCCAACAATAATAATGACGGGTGAGGGACGACAACGGCAACAAGATTATACCATTAAATTAAAGGTTTAATTTTAAATATATCAACATTTTATAATGCATCTCTTTTTCATTCAACCAAAGTACAAAATTTTTACAAGCAAACTAAAGAGAAATAGATGGAGAAATGGACAAAAGAAATTAGTAAATCCTATCACTATGGATTTAGTAAATCCTGCTAAAGTTAAATTTCCAGTTGATATGATCATTGGTAGCATAAGCGAATAAAAAACTGCCGTGTAGTTTTGGAGCTTTCCAGGAATTCTAATATTGAATTTGTATGTTAATTTTAATTACTTCTAAATTAATTATATTTTTTATTTTTTATATAATCTCTTACCCCTCTTAAAAAAAAAGAAGAAATTAGTCATAATATTTTTATTAAATTTTTAATTATGATGGATATGTTTTAAAATAGATGTAATATAAATTTTTGATATATATTGTACTTATTTTATTTCATAGTAGATAAAAGTGCTTTTGAGTTATTCTAACCAATTTTTCTATCAACATACCATAATATAATTTTTTACAAAGAAAAGCAAATAAAAATAATATATATAATATTTGCAAGAAATTTAATAAATATTGGGATATTTCTTGTCATGCAAATTTTGTTGACACTAATCTTAAAACACTCTAATTTTTATTATGCTATTTTAGATCATTTTAATATTATATCCAAATCACATACACAAAGAAAAGAAAAGTTGAGAGGACCTCATAGTAGAACATGGAATCCTGAGAAAAAATAGAATCACAAAATCAGACATAATTAAAATGATTCCACTAATGCTTATTATAAGTACAGAAAAAGCGTTTCCTTGTAGTTAGAGGTGTACTTGATACAAATTGTAGAAGATGGCTTCCAATATGAAAGCAAAATTCCGAGTTGGAGGTACTTTAAGAGATCCATTTGTAGTATGCTCGTTCATTCTCCTTACAAGCTAGAGGGAAGGCCAATGATTAGTAGATGAGCTTAAGCCGTGGTGTTAACATCAAGCATTGTGGTTGATGGTGATGATGAATGACGACCATGTTAGTGACATCAAGCATCGGAGCTGATGTCGACATTAATACTAGCCTTAATGTTGATGGCATATATCAACTTTGATGGTGATTACAAGCTTCAACATTGTTGGTGACAATAGGATAATGACCATTTTGGTGTCGATCGACATCAAAGTTGATAGAAAATGGTGTTGGTGTAAACGGTGTGCATTAGCCGTATGTGGCCATTGATGTTATTGGTGATGGTGGATAAAGAAGTTGGTAGGTGTCAATGTTAATGTTAATGACATGTATCGACCTTATTGACGATAATGTGTATATCAACTTGCATCTGCTTTGTTTCCAATGATAAGCATCGATGTTGTTGAATTCGTGATAGTGGTAGGCAAAACCAACATGCATTATTATTGGTGTTGATGGCAGCCATCGACCTTATTAGTGATGGTGAGTATCAACGTTGTCAGCGAAGATGGGTGATAAAATTGGCGGGCATTATAGTTTGCATTGATCGTGTAATGCTCCAAGATCAAAATTTGAAAAAATTATCAAATTTAAAATTTTAATTAATCTACAAAACCTACTAATCTCATTTCAGTTAATAGAAACCAGCACAAGAACCTATAAATTATTTTTTTAAAGTTGCAAATTTCATTTATTTCTCAAAATTCATATACAATTGTCAGATGTTTAATCAGTACAACATTTTATTTTTACATACTCATAACTACAAAAGAAAAAAAAACACTGAAAATAAAATAAACCTGAAAATCTTGATTTACCTCATTCCACTAGATCCTAACCTACTCCTGAAAACATATAAAATTACTGAGTGAGCAAATGGCTCAGTAGGTTTTCAGAATATATGACTGCAATCAATGTACGATAACAAAAAATAACATGGATGTAATCATTCAATCCATATCAGTATAGACGTGTACCTATAAGATCATGGAGCAGTCAATATAAATAATGTCATTTCATATGAACAATAAAAATGATTTAATGAACAACCCAAAATTTAAAACTTAGTCAATTTTTTTTTTTTTTTTTTTAAATATGAAATATTTAACATCTAAATAAAGCTTAGGTGGCTGTTATTAATTTTTTAATATTTAAATTTATTAAATAAAATAAATTATTTTAAAAAATATTAATTTTTATTCTAGTCGGCTCGACTCCTCCATTCAATCGTGACGTAATCGGAAAGGAAAGGCAGAAAAGGGGAGAGGAAGAGGAAAGAGAGGAAGCTCTGCAAGGCCTTTCTATTTGTCACTTTTATTGTAAAGATTGTTCTAATCGTTATAAGTAACTATCCTCTTACTTATGTATTCAATGGTTTTGATTATGTGGATTTTATCTCTCATAAATCTATCAAATATATTATCTTCTAATTTCGTAAGCTTTCATCGTGTAACTTTTGATATGTTATAGATTTAATCATTATAAATTATATGACATGATTTTATTACATTTTCATTGGTTAACTTTGTTTATATAAATATTTCTATGGAAATAAAAGGAAAAAGTATATCCTCTTTTGAATATCTGAATACTGTTATCGATACTTTGACTATATTGACACTGGTCACTATTACTGATGATTTCTGATATGTTTATTAATACTGATAGACTGTATTGATATTGTGATTAACACTAATATTATTTTCTATTACTGATAGTGTAACTGATGGTATAATATACTAAGATAAATTGATAAAGATAACTAGTACATTTAATGGATAATGATGTAATATATATTTTCTTATGTTGATTTAAAGCATAATGTTTCTCTTTTATTTTGCATTGATTTTAGTTGTATAATTTTAGTTATTTGTTAGGCTATTCACTCATTAGATTGTTTTACATGATTTCATGTAAAGATAAGTAACTTGTTAATTGAGGCTTTACTATAATGTGTTTTAGTTTTCTTTTGACTATTCTAGTATATGCATATTCTTTTTTATCTTATGAAGTTATTGTATATATTATTTTGGACTCTACTAACATCATGTAAATATGAGCTATAGTTATATGAATTATGATTTTTTGTTATTTATTAGTTTTCTTTATTGCCTCTGATCAACTTTGAATGTTTATTAATTTGGGTTATAAATGAATAGAATGAGATTGAAAAGATAATGGTACGAAAAGGAAAAAGCATAAAAGAAATTCTTTCACTTTAGATCCCGGAGCATAACATTTAAAGTAATGTAATTTAAACTCAATGATTAGAAACCATATAAAGGATCAATAAATTTTATCATTCCTATATACATGAGTTTCAAAATAGTTTATATAAGTCTTTATATGTATGCCATAAATAGTCTATACATGTATATGTTCCTATCATATGCAATATTTCAGGTATCAATCTTATCAATATTATTAGCCTTATTTGTAATGTCGTTATGTATGTTTGTCATATATAATGAGCATCATGTATGTCATATAGTTCATCTAAATCATTTGTCATTATATTGAACTTATCAGTCATATCACGTGTTTGTATCAATCATGTCCTGTATCGTATACATGACATATCATATCATATAACTTATGTAATGTATTATATATATTAATGCAACATGCATATATAAATAATATAAATAAGATATGACATCCAACTACATATGGTGTTTTCCTTGTATCCAGTACTGTAGGCCAACCCTATAAAAATCAATCTTAATCATATTAGTCATGTTATCAGAAATTAATCTTATTTCACATATCACAAGTCAGGTAGCTTTCATGTAAGAAGTTGCCAGTTCTTGTATGTTAGCAAATCATATCAGTCAATCTTCTTATGTCTACCTATTCAAATCACTTAGGATTACACAACAAATTTTATTTAAAAGAAAGTTTATCGACCCGCCCTCTTATACGGGACAATATGTCTCTCAGCCAATCTAAATCAATCAATTATTTTCAACCAGCCTTTTTTGCATTTACACACATTTCATATTATATAGATCATAATAACAAATATTATATACATCCAATCTAATTATCATTATCCTCATTAAGATGGTTGTAATATGCCGAACAATATATGTTTGACTAAATGAACAATAAAAGTATGCATATCATGTATTGAATGTCCAAATGCAATATACTAACTCCTGATTATTTTAGTCTTGATATTATACAACTCATTTCAATTAAAATGTCATATAAACAAAAACATCCAATGAAATTTTAATATTAATAAGTTAAAATACTCAAGATAGTTATATCTATCGCATACCAAAAGTTATATGACAGAAAATCACTAAAATAAGATATATTATATTTTCATTAATTTTAGGAGGGAGAAAAATAAGAAATCATACAAATAGAGATAGGTTTAACATTATCTACAACGATCAAAACACTATTCTCAAAAAATGAAAGGCATGCATATATGATTTCAGTGACGGTAGACGATAAAAATGGTGAGAGTTGATATACAAGTTAATCACATGCATCAACCTTATTAGCGATGACAGAAGTTAACATTTGTGTCGATGGAAAAAAATCATTGAGTCAAGGTGGTATTAGGGAGTGCACCAGTCAAAGGTTTGTTAAGAGGGAGGGAGGTGAAATACAAAATCCTTAATAAATACTCGATGAGGAAGTAGGGATAAATCAATTTATGAGAAATAGTGAGAAAGAGAGGACATAAAATTTTTTAGAGCACTTTGGTTAGGTGATGGTTGACCTCATTTTCAGTTGAGGTCATTCAAACCTTAAATCTCTGAACATATCATCTTGCCTTTGGTTTAATGACTAGCCTAGATGCCTTAGATCTAGTCATTGAACTCCAAACTCTCCAAATTCAAACACTTTTCAATCATTTCAAAACTCTGATTTATATTCAATTTGCCTAGTGGACTGCACTTTGCATCTGTTAAATATAAAATTGTATACTATTTATTGTGTTAAAATTTAATGAAAATGCGATGTTTTAATAATGTTTGTGCAAAAAATATTTAGGAGAATGTAAACATTTATAAGTATTAAATGAGTATTGCACCACCCACAAACTCAGTGTCGTTACATTTCAATTAACAATGCCCCAACGCCTAATTCGAACATTGCAGTGCCGATTGCTCTGGAATTTTAAGGAGATCAATGCCCGCGGCAAAGCCAAGGTTAGCATTGTAGTGCATCACAATGCCGATGTTTCAGAAATCAACATGCCAACACTGAAGCTAGGGCTAAAGGCCATATAGCCTTAAGGACATGGTGTTTGTAAGATCTTTTATCAATTTGAAGATTATTCACTCAAAATCAATTGAATTTAACTTTTGTTTTTGACTCGATATAGATATTCATCTATGATATCTCCTGTAAGCTGATTAAAATTTTATTTTTTATTTGGCAGAGACTTCTCTAATAATAGCCAATCACATGATTATTATTATTTATTATCATTTTTTTCTATGTGGAAAAATCCGGCTGCATGCTACACATCACCCATAAATAGTACAGGAAACTACCGGAGTTAAGGATTTATATGGGACGACAATAGTTTTTTATAAAGCTGATTGTAAATTGCCGTGGAGTTATTAACACTTATAAAAGATGTTGTAAAAAATAATTTTCTAGTATAAATTTTTTTTGAAAGCGGTGAAAAAATAATGGCAAAAAAAAAATTGTAATCATCATTTGAAAAGAAAAGTAATAAATTTTTCCAAATGAAATCTAAATCTTTCAAAAATTGGCTAAGAATATTTTGACCAATTCTTTTATTTAAACAAGTCTTAAAGATAAAATATTAATTTTTATTAATTTTGATGTGTTATTTTATTCTAAAAATAAAGCTAACAATTTTAAAACTCATCTCGACATAAATAGATCATTTAATTTATTTGAAGAATAGGAAATATTAATCAGCAAATGAAATAATGTTAAGCAAAATGACAAATCTTCAAATTTTGACTTCGTTTAGGATAGTTTCCTTCCGGTCTTCTAAAATAATTTTTTAGTATAAAAAATTTTTGAATAATTTTTTTATATTAAAAAACTATTTTTAAAAATCATTAAAAAAACTATCCCAAACCAAACTTTCATTTCAATCAAAATTTTTAAAATTTTACTAAACCAATTAGCTTAAATATGTACAACTAAGGCTTCGTTTGGAACAATTTTCTTATTGCTTATTAAAGCTGCTTTTCAGAACAAAAAATTTAAATTTTGTATTAAAAAAATATTTTAAAAAACAGTAAAAAAGCCGCTCCAAAAGAAGCCTAAATTACTTATTAGTGAGGATGGCATAAGGTGAACAACTAGCAGTGGTGAAGTTAGGTCAATTGTATTTTGAGGTCTTAAATTTGAGTCATGGAAGCAGCATCTCCACAAGTATGTAATTTAATTCTCATCACTACATATACAATCATTGCCATCATCATCAATGTTTTCTCCTATATCACTGAATCTATACCCTTCAATTAGTTTTGCCTGCCAAAAGGCATATCAATAGAAAGAGACTTTGTCACCTTCATTATGAATGACAATTCACACACAATCTAAAAAGTAAAATAATTAGGCATGATACATAATTTTTTATGTTAAAAATCTTTAAAAAATAATAATTTAACCCAATTAAATAGCATTGGAAGGTTGCGAAAGACATTAAGGCTTCGTTTGGGACAGCAATCTTACTACTTATAACAAGAGATTATTCTGTGCGGAGTCCGAACACGTTTAAAGGTGAATTCAGACACGCTACATCACCCAATACACTATATACATTGGGTTACATGGTACATCAAAAATTATTCTCCAGACGCATCCGGATATCGCATGTAATAATTTTTCCATTATAACACTATAACTTAAAATTTTAAAAGTTATATAAGGACAATATTAATTAAATAAATATGAAATGAATTCATATCATTATAAATTTATTTCAGTTACTGATAGGATAAAAAAGTTAGAAAAAAGTGATATGATATTATTGGCTATTACATCGTAGTAGAATGTTTACCTTAAATTGTTTTTTTTTTTTAAGAACTCATTAGGATGGTTGGGATCATCCTCCTTTTAGATATGAAGACAACATGAGCTTAGGGACATTAGATGTATCATTACTAAGATTTCTTTTGGGACGGCTTTCTTACTGTTTCTTAAAACAACTTTCTAATAAAAAAATTAAAATTTTTGTATTAGAAATGAGAAAACCATCTCAAATGAAGCAATATATGTTCATAGAGGCCTTTAATGATACTGTCATAGAGCATATACAATAGAACTCCAAACGCTTGAATGCCGTCGCCTCGGAACTCCAGCCGAACGATAAAACATCCGCTATTTTCTTTCGGGTGAACAATGGGACGCCAATATTGGCCTTGCACTGTGCATCATCACTATTTTTCTGCCTTTATCGAACTTACCAAGGAACGCACGAAAGAAGAGAAAGACCGATACCTTCGCAAAATGGAGTTAGAGTGGAGATGAATCACGACACTTTTAAGTTTCACGGCATTTTGGAGTGAAAAATGCAATTTTCCGTTAGAGATTGTCTTAACAAGTGAAAGCAACACATCCTAAAAAAAAGTGAATGAAAAAGAATAAGAAGAACGTGGAGGGTCATCAAGGGTAACATAGATGATCCTCCTCCTGGGAATGAAAGAAATTACACCTTTAGGGTGATAATTAAGGCCCAGTTGAAAGGTCATTGAGGTAATTAAGCATAGCAACATATATCCTCATATTGTAGGTGAATTCGATATAATCTTAGAGCAACAAACAAAGCATCACCCAAAGATCATGGAGGCCATCAAGAATAGTTGGATTAATCTTTCTCATAGGGTTTAAGGCAATATGACCTTGAGGTGAAAGCATGACATAAGTATGAATAAATGAAATACATGCTAAGAACTTCATGTGGCAATGAGAACACTAAAACTCTCCTATAATCCTATTTAAATGATTTAGACATTGAGAGAATATTTTGTTCCTTATCAAAAAAATAAATTGTATTATTGTTTATTTCAATTAATAATAAATACACTAGATCATTCCCAATCTCGATTGTGGCGTAATCGAGATGATCATAGTAATCTAGTCATAGCCATAATTGGTCTATATTTAGATTTCATTTGGAACAACTTTTTTATTGCTTGTTAAGGTAACTTTCTAGTAAAAAAATAAAAGCTACTTTAAAAACCAGTAAGAAAGTCATCCAAAACGAATCCTTAATTGATAAACCAACAATACCATCATGCAAATATAACACCACAAATTCAACAGAGCTAACAAATAAAAATTCTAATGATCAAATCAATGAACAAGTTCCAAGAAAAATTCTTGGATCGAATTTAAGACCGTTGAATATAATTATAGAAAAAGCTGAACTCCAATAAAATTCAAAATTTTATCAAACAATCGAACACCTAAATGGAGAACATAGTTGAAATAATTAGATAACAAATGGGTATAATAATCTACTCTATAGACTTTATACAGTCTATCCAAGTAATTAATCTATTTTATGATACAATTGCGTTCAGCTTTATACAATGGAAAAAAGACTCAAACTGACTTCAAAATATTCCATAAAATTAGCAAGAGCAACTGCATTATAAATGCAATGCAAGAGCCATAATCATCATATAACTAACATAATTAACAAGATTAGAGATCTATTAAGACTAGCATATCTTTATATCAAGATCAAGAGGCATAGATTAGAAAAAAATAATAATTATGTGTACTGGTTGCTGAAAACATACATTATTCAGGCTAGAAATTGTGTCAGGATTTTATAACCTGCTTCGCTTGGCCATCATTAACTTCCAAGCTATCAAAATCTGCATCTTATACCGAGCCTACAACCTTTCTCCAGCATTCACCGCCGCTCCAAACTGCAAATTATGCGAATGTAAAACGTGATTAACATTTGAAACGAAAGAAGGGAAAATCAGTTTCTATTACTGTGCGAAATATTGATTTGGATATATAAAGTACTCTTTAATTGGAGAGATTATTCTGTGCGGACGCCGAACGCAGTTTATTGTTCGGACACCAATCAGAATGCACCACGTTAGTGGTACCGAGCAGTATCGAGCTGGGTACTGAGCAGGGGGCGATGTGGCGCATTCTGGTAGGTCTCTGAACGGCATTTGGCATCTGAATAGAATAATTTCACCTTTAATGGAGCCACATAAACTGTGGTTACGGGGATCAATAAAAAACCCCAGAAATTTGCCTTTTGGGAGAATTAAATGCAGACCACCAAAAATACGTCTATTCAAAAAAATACCACCTAAACAAAAGCTGAGTCAGTAAACTAATGTATTTGCAAAACATTGAGCATTTGATCAAATCTTGCGCATGAAATTTGGTAGTTTTATTCTGAATTTTGAATTTGGGTGGTAATTTCGTAAATAGAAACAGTTGGGTCGCATGAAATTTCTTTTTCGGATACTACAATATAAATTACCTTCAGATGGCCTCTCAATCCAAGGACCATTCATGATGTTCAGAATGCTGCAGGCATCACTGTACTCAAGATCAGGAAGCAATTTTGGTGTCAACAAGAAGCACCTGACAATGCAATACCAGAGTTTATCCCAAGGATACCGGAACTAAGGCTTCATTTGGGACGGCTTTCTTGTTGCTTCTTAAAGTGGTTTTTTAGTATAATAATTAAAATTTTTGTACTAGAAAGCTGCTTTAGAAAGCAGCAAGAAAGCCGTCTTAAACGAAGCCTAAATTTATTGGAATTAAAATATCTCATAGAGATGCTCGGTATCCAAAATGTATTTCTTACTGGGGTGTATTATGTAGACTGGCAGCTCTCACAAGTTGCTGAAACATTTTCCTTTCGTTTATAGGGTCCATTCCTTATTACAATTTAGTAGTAAATCATATTACATAGTGAATCCATTAGGCAGATGAAACAAAAGGAGCAACTTTTATTATTTTTTTATTAACATGAGAAAAATACCTTGATTAATTTCATCAACAACACGGAAAGGACAGTTTGTGATATCTTGTAGAGAAACAAGATAGAGAATAGTTGAAACCGAGCGTTCCTAGATATATCGAAAACTGGATCAAGTTACAGTTATATATGTTATCATGCCCAAAAAAAAAACTAAGGCTTACCCCTCCAGATTGATGATGTGCGCTCAAAACCTGGAGCTGCCCTGTTTGCCTGAGAAGAAACGCAGGTCCTAACTGAGTTTATTAAAGTAAGTCACAGGTCAAATAAAACGTTTCACAAAGAAGATCAACATGCTACAGCAGAAAAACAAACTAGAAAATAAAACTAAATTATAAGCAAACATTTAGCAGAAGGAACCTTCAAGTAAAATATAGTTTATTCTGATAAGCGTAGAAGTATAATGGAAGCAAACGCCGTATAATATTATAAATCCCCTTCATTATGGATTGGTTTAGGGAGTTTCATCAATTACAAAAGAGTTACAGCTTCCTTTATAGTGATACTAAATGGCTTGTTGAAGTTGGTATCCTTTAAAACATGGAATTACCACAATGAACAATCTAATGTCGGGTCGGATGGAAGAGTAGCAAAATATGATGGTATAGCCTATTAAATTTAAAATAAGATGAATACAACAAAACATGTCCTAAGAAGTATACTTATAATGATACTAAAATGCAATACATGACACATTATCGATATTTGTCCAACATCAATTTGGTTGGAGGAAGAATTTGAAAGTCTTCGTGGCGCCAAGATAGCGAAACACATCCCAAGATAGAAGAGAAGAAAATGCCATTATCCTATAAAGAAAGATGAAAGGGACAAACAACACCATCAATAGCACATCCGTGAAAGAATCCATTCAAAGAACCTCTTTAAACAATCAAGCATATCTGAAAAAAGGATCTTTATTCCAAATTAATCAAGTAAATGATATTATCTTTGGGCAATTTATTCTTGAAGTAGACTAGTTCTATTGGGTAAATCAAAGGTGATCCATATACCTTTGTCTATTTTTTGTATTTTCCTTCTCAAGACTAATGGCTAGGATTAAGAGTTAAGGGCCAGAGCTTTATAAGTATGTTTGATTTCGTAGTTAGGGTTTAATTCATCACAGAGTGGGTGAATAATGTCTAAGAATTTTCTTAGAGAAATTTGACTTTATACACATCATCATATTCAAAATTTGATCAAATATTGCTGGGGACATCAGATCTTGGAAGGTTTATCAGAGACGTGGCCGCCGATCTACGACCACAATTGAGTCATTGTATTTTTGATTTGTTTTATGTATTTTCTTATTCATTATGTCGTATTGTATTTGTTTTATTTAGTTTCCCGTTGTACCCTTTTATTAAGGGATGTCGTATGTAAGCCCTAGGAGCATTGTTGTCTTTTATGTTTTTGTCATTGTATGAGGCTATTTATAGCTCCCTTATTCTTCTTTGCAAGTTAATGATTGATTGATTAAAATATTTCTTCCCCTTGCATGAGTTCTTGTGAGAGCTTAAGAGATCGGAGAGAGATCCTGTTAGGCCGGTCCAGTTGGCCCAACCGGTCTGGGTCTTCTCCAGGCGGAAGCGGAACAGGGAGCCGGCGGAAGAAAGGAAGGGGCTTGGGGTGGGGTCCACTTGTAATTCAAATAAAGTTTAAGTATTTTTGGAGGGAGAATGAAGGGTAGAGATGTCCTTTTGCTTTAGTTTTGAATTAGATTGTATTAAGAGGGAGTTAACCTAGGTTTTAGTTTTTATCTTGATTTTGAATGTGATTTGGGAGATCTAGGTTTTCTTTTGGGCTCTAGGCTACGGCTAGAGATTTGGAGAGTTTTTCCTTCCTCTCGAATCGAAGGAAACTTGTATCTTTCTTGTCTTTTGCATCGACTAGTGAAATTCAATCGTTTGCTATTGTTTTTCCTATTTTTTCCTACGATTTCTCTCAGATTTTTCCACTGTTTGTGTTTGGTGGCTGTTTTCCCATAGAAAACAGCGGAATAGTTGCGATTTGGCTTAGATCCTATAGGAATCACTTGAAATACTCAAGTGGTACCTATCAGATCCCTAGGAGAGGGAGAAGTGCGCATCACCCACCAACCTAGACGAGTCGGGTTCGTGGTTTTAGCTTCTATCTTTTCTTCTTCCCTTCCCTACCTCCACCGTCCTTACCCCTCCATCATCGTTGCCCGACTTACACCACTACCCGAACCCCTCCTTTCCCCCCCACCACATTCCCTAAGCCACCCCCACCTAGCCGCCGACTCCCTTACCCGAACCCCAAGCAAGCCGCCGGCCACCCTCTAGCCTTACCCTCTCGTGGATTTATTTTCTATTCTAGATTGCCATAATTTTGGTTAGATTTTGAATTCAAATTCACCTAATTTGAAATTTAAAATATTTTCTAAAATTATAAAATCTATTTTATGAAAGTTTCCAAAATTAAATCCTTTTGAATTTCAAATTTGATTGGGATTTAATTAAACCTTTACTAATTCCTAAACCCAAATTAAGAAACCTCAAATCTCTCCCCTAAATCCCTCCTAGACTCCTGATGCCGCCAGCCACATAAATAAATCCCTTGGGATTTATTTCCAAATCTCCTAAGCCCACTCTTGGAAACCTTTCCTTATTCCTATTCACCTATTTGGCCGAATTTTCCTAAAGTCCACAACCCCTAATTTATTTCCAAAACCAAATATTTGATTTAGGAAATAAATCCCCCTCCCCATCTCTCTCATGCTGCCGCCTCCCTCTCTCTACCCGTCTCCTCTTTCTCTCTCCACTCCCTCTCTCTCACATTAATTCCCCTCCTCACTCTAGGGAAATTAATTCCCCCCTCCTAATTGTCTTCTCTCTTAATTTCAAAATCTGAAATTTATTTCAGATTTTTGAATTTAAACATCTCCTCCAACCAAAACCCTAACCCACGTGTGGCTCTCCCCTTTGGCCGGCCACACCTCTTCACACCACTTCAAGATAAAGGGAAACTTCTTTCTCTTCGACGGAGTTCAAGGTTCCTAGTAATCTTTGAAAGCAATCGTCATCTAGCATTCATGAATGGCCGATCCCGCTACTGACTACGGACTTGACTACGACGAGCACGGCTTTGTGCACATTCTCCATTCAACCTTCTTCGACGTCAACCCGAGGATCGACCATACGATTGAGGACTACATTGAGCGCATCTTGGATACCTTGGTTGAAGCTATTGAAGAACAACTTGAGATCGTCGAGTGGAGGATTGCCGCCGATCCTTGAGGGAGATTTTCTAATTTTCCCTTTTCTCGTATTTCTTAAGTCTAATCATTTCTTCTGATTTGATTGTAGTCACGAAGGACGCGCTCGCCCGATCCTGCTAAGCTTAATAAACGTAGGGATTTGAGTGCATTCATTTGTTTTATAATCTTATTGTTAGACTAGGGATTTTCGTTGAAAGCTACTACTTTGATATGATGTTATTTTCCTACGTTATTTTGATGATTCAAATATTTTGATGTGCAACTTAGCCTAAACGAAAGTGACTACTCTTACGTTTCGATTCGTCGTTTTATTTGCTAATAGGTTTCTTTGTTATTTCTCTAATCAATAAGTTGTGCAAGCTCTTAATAAATCATTTGCAAGCATCGTAGTCCTACATCAAATATGCTCGATTTTTGTTTTCTTAGAGAAATACATTTGAAAGTTTATTTCATACCAAAATATCCCTCATTAATTGGAGACTATTTATTTGAGGTTCGTTGCGAATGAAATTAGATTGAACTTATTTGTAATCGAACCTTAATTTGAGCCAGGTTCAAACTTCTTTGTACTTGAACCTTAGCTCCAATAAAAATTGATGTTTGAACAAGGTTCAAATATTGTTTGAATCATATTCAAATAATGTTTGAACAAGGTGTTTGAATCATACTCATGTGTTGACAAGCCATCCTAGGGACTTTTAGTAAGGACCTTTTCCGACACTAAATGCCCTCCAAGACTCGTACATAGGTGGTCCCACTAGTGACATTCAAATAAGCAGAGACCTTATCCACTCTCTTATAAAAAAAAAGCTCATACAATAATAAGCCTTCTTGAGAACTTTTAGTGAGAACCATGTCCAACAATAATAACCCTTTGGAAACTTCTGCATAGGTGAAAAGCTTGTTTGCTCACAAGCCATCCCAAGGGACGCTCTTCAAGAATTGCTTTTGGGAAATTTTAGTAAGAAACTTGTTCAATGCTAGATTAACTCTAGGGCTCAGTCATTGGTTAACCCTCCAAGAACTTTTGAATAGGTGGAGACCTTACATGTTCATCTGCCCTCTGGGGTTCGCGCTTTGGGAATGCTCTTAAGGACTTATGAAGAGCCAAAAAGCTTGTTTACTCGACCTCCTGAGCCTCCTCGGGAGTCACTCTTAGGAATTTTTTATAAGGACCTTGTCTAAGAAATGATGGGCCTCACATCTGAGGAGCCACTCCTAGAGCCTTTTGATGAGGGGCCTTGAGTGGGCGATGATGCCAAATATTATAGTTATTAGTCAATGAGAGAGGGAAAGGTTTACCTCAAATGATACTAAAGTATTGCACGTTAGAAGTCCTGTAGGAAAAAAAGAATTTTGATTGCCTTAGCTATGAATGATAATCTACACACAATCAAAGAATAAATAAAATGAGAAGGATATAGAAGAGCTTTACATGAAAAATTAAAAAAAGAAAAAAAATATGGGGCCTTACTGAATGATAGCTTCCACTAGTAGTAGTATGAGTTAACAAGAGTTTCCTCCATAAACTTTGTAACGAGGTTAATACAAAGCAGATGAGGTTAGGTTATTGCTAGTATCCTTGATGTTGGAGACATGGTAAAAATACATACCCAAACAATCCAACCTTGGGAGGCAAAGGTAGCATGATTTGAACGGATATATGAGTCAGCACTAAAAGGTCGAGGTAACAACTAAGGATGGCTGAGTCATTCAACTTTTAGAGGGGAAGGTGGCATGACCTAATGGCTGACAAAAAGGTACAAAAAAAGTTATGAAGGTGATTGATGACAGTCAATATAGTTCATATAATACCCAAAATTTTCAAAACAAATGTAAACATGAATTTTCTCTAAAAGTTAAATATGTTTTCATGAAATCATATTTTCAATTTTGGGCATTTTAAGATATACAAGTAATAGCCAAAACGAATTAGATTAATTGATCTTATCAATTAATTTTACTGTAGCTGTAAACAGTCAATTAACTACTATGCTTAATTAAATAGGCCACTACACTTAATTAACCCTACAGCTAACTAAATATAATTAATTAAATATTTAATGTAGCCTTTTGTTCCTCACTAGAGTTCCCACTAATCACGGCATGCATAGGTCTGATTGAGACCAACGGATGGGAGCAGCTGGGGAGGGTCAGTGGAGTGTTGTGGAGGATAAATTCAAGAAAGCTGTTAAGTGTGGAAATCAGTAAGGACAAAAGATAAAGGTTTTTGTATGGTTGAAATTTGTATTGCACTGAAATCATAGTGTGCTGAATTTAATTTCTAGAATTCAGAACATGTGCGGATTTGATTGCTGAAATCAGTGTAGTTATTGCTGAAATCATGGTTTGTGTGCTGAAATCAGTGAAGGAAGAGATCAAGGTTGCTGTTAAATTGCTGAAAACAGCAGCTAAAAACAGTAAGGAGAACAAATTCAGTTGGTTGTTGCTGAATTCGGGAAGGAGAAAAAAAAAATAGAGAAAAGAAGAGAAGGGAAGCAAGGGAAAGAAGTTAGGAGAGGAAAAGGAAAATTTGGGGTTGAATGAAAAAGAGTGTAACTGAGGTAATTTGTAAGATGTTTAATGCCTATTTTATTTTATTTAAAAGCATGTATAAATGACAAAATTTATAATTTAGGTTGTATACAAGAAGAAAAGAAGTCGGGGTACTTTAGGTGAACTAGTTTACCCGATTGTCCTGGAGAACGAGGTGAGATATTTAAACTATGGTATAGAAAATAATAACACTTATTATACTTGCAACCTCATATTTTATATGATTGTGAGCATTAATTCCAGTTTCATTGCACAAGTAAATGTGAAAGACTTGACAAGGTAAGCCCTAATATCTCAATTCTAAAAGTTGAGATTTCGGATCCAACCTTGAATGAGAAGCTGCCCTCAATTCTAAAAGTTGAGAATATGGACCCAACCTTAAATGAGGTAGTAAGTGTGCAAAAACCTATAGTCATCATATGACTTGCATAAACATATGAACAATAAACAGAACATAAAATGCTGTTTTGTACAGTTTATGCTTATTTCCCATTTTATTTCCAATTGATTACAAACATGTTACTTCTTATATATTGTTTGTATATTTCATTGAGCTCTAGCTCTTTAGTAGTTGTACTGCAAGAAAGAAAAATGAGTTAGTGGGTCATTAGGTAGGAAGGTTGATTGTCTTTTTTGTGTACATACATTTTGAGTGTACATAAAGATCAGAGTAGAATTTGTACATACATTTTTTAGTATGTAAATATTATTTGAAAGTTTAGTAAAACTTTGTATTTCTTTGATAAGGTGCATATGCTTCCAAGTGAAAAAATTGGTTGATGAATTGGTTAAATTGGAAAGTGCATCGTAATGGAATAGTATGAATAAGTTATTTCCTACTTACTTGATTTTGATAGGAGTATTTCAGAAAGAGTGTTAATAAGAAAAATGACTCTCTAGCTTCTCAATCTATGTTACACTCTAGGTTGATTGTAAGGGAAGTCAAAATGGGGTGTGACAGTTCACCCTTTAAGGGGTGAAGGTTACACCTTAAGATGATGGATGCCTCAATGCAGGAAATCCATGAATGTGACTGAGGAGTTGAGTGACCCTCCTTCGAGAGAAGGAGATGGAATGATTTGAAGGCAATAAGCAAACTAACACATGATGATTCTGGTGACCAGTAAAGATGGTCATGCAAGTACTCCCCTTGAAGGTGAAGGCATCGCCATATGGAGAAGGTAGATGAAGTGCAACTATAAGGTTGTAGAGGTTAATGAGGATGCTAGATCTTGAGGTAGGTGATCGCTTGAGTATTTCCCTGAGTCCCAAGCTCTCTTGGGCTTGAAAACTCTTACAGTTCCTTGACATCAGCTGTTCATAAGATTTTCTTTTAGCTCTCTGAACTTGTATGAGCTTGGAAAAAATCCAATAATTCTTTGACAACAACTCGTAAGATTTTCTTCTAGCTTTATGCTCTCACGGACTTGGAAAATCCTACAATTCATCAACAATGATTGTTCATTGATTTTCTCTTGGCCTCGGGCTCCCTTGTTTAGAAAAATCCTACAACATTGAATGCCCTAAATGAGCAAAATTAAGATCTCATTATGTATATTTTGAGAGAGTTATTTTGATCCTCATCTACATTATACCAAAATATAAATATTCCTAAATCTTATCAACAATAGACAAATCAAATCGTGCCCTAGCTTGGTTGAGAAGTGGTCGTAAAATCCTACCTTGTGGTTGCTTCTATCATGCTTAAGAACAACAAAAATCTACCAAGCAATAAAATAATTTGCATAAAAGCATAAGCTTAAGCCATAAGAGAGAGATTTATAATGAAATTTGGTTAAAAAGGATAAATGGCTCAAACTGAAGTAAACTGACCAACACAAACAATGACGCTTAGCATCATCATAGTCACAATCAGCATGTTCCAAACTTCTGGTGTTGAAATTTTCAAATTCATTGGTATGGTAAATTGTTGTCCTATAAGGATATTTCAATTCTAGAAACAAGCATTTTAAAACTTAAAAAAATATATAGTATGATATCCATTTCATTTCAAGTCCAAGAAGAATAGTTTATTTCAAGCAATATTTACATTAAATAAATAGTAAAGAACAACTCAAGCTAACTGCATGTTTAACTGCTAAAAACAAATTCAAACATCAGAAAATAATTTTTAGTCCTTCCAATACTATTTGCAGTCCTACAAAATTTATAGTTTAGAAGTATCACAAAGTAAAAACAGCCAAACAATTTCAACCATGTTTATAAAAATCTTAGTTAAAAATATCAACTGATCATCGTCTCTTCAGGTTGATAAGTTACCTGAATTTGACTTTAATAAGTATGCCGTACTTATCATAATCCACATCATGCTCATCTGTAACACCGCAAGGGAAGAAAGTATTACACTTCTTTAGTAAGCAAATTTCAAAGACAAGAGACTTCAATATTATACCCAAACAAACTTCTCCAGCAACTGCCATCTCTCGAAAATTGCGACTGAAAGTCTCATTAATCTTCCCAACAAGGTTTCGCAATGTTGGCAGCCACTGATCCTACATGATGCAGTATGTTAAGAGTATAGTAAAATAAAATAAACCTCCAACTGCGCCGCCCCCCTATAATGAAGTTTGGCTTTGTTCAGTTAATTTTTATGAATCTTTTGCTATCACTTTTTGAAGTGATGTAGGACTACATGTAATAGCAAATGTAAGCACTTGAAAATTTACACAAACAGGAATAGAGCTTTGCAATTAATCAACTTATTGTGTTTCTTAACAAAGTTTAAGCCAACGAGTTGGTGATTAAGCTCAAGCAATTAATTACACAGGAAAAAATTAGAACCATAAAAAAATCATAGCAAGTTATATCATGTGAATGTAGGGTTTTTCAAAAGGAATCCCTTATTTAACAAGGTGAATAGTCACTATGGGAATCCACTCACTTAAACTCTTATTTTGGGTTATGCAGATAGATCTTCATGATCAAATGATGCCAAGATTGATGGAGGATTAAAAGGTGCGAGGAAGGGAGAGAGTTTACCCAAAAAATAGGAGATAATGAGATAACAACGACGATGTGTGATCGCTTCTTAATGAAGGGCAGTAGTGCGAAGTCTTTTCTCGAATTCAAACAACAATATGGCACCTCCAGAGAGTTTGAGCAGCACTCTAATGTTTGGAGAAATTATGGAGGAATTTGAGGTGAAAGATGACTCAAGGAAGGAGGAAGTTATCTCCAACTTGGGGGTGAATAGTTATGGGGGAATAATTGGAAAACAAGAGAGGAAATAAGAGAAGGGAGAGGGCGGCTAGCATTGAATGAGGGGGATTTGATTTAGGAAATTTAGGAACTTGCCGAATGCAAATTATAAAATCATTTGACTTTGGGTCCTTGCTTGAGTGATGCGGCATATTTTTGGGAGCCCCGATATTTTTGAAGAGATAATAGAATGAGAAATCATTCATTTTTTTTTTTCAAGTGCTCATTCTTTGACTCTACAGAATCATTCATAAAATCATTTGACTTTGCATGGTTAATGCCGTAATTGGGGCCTTCTACTGTTAGTAGGTCAACAAGTTCCTTATAGAAGCTTGCATAAACTTGCGGTTGCCAGAAGTCTTCGATATCTATGTAAGGATAATAAGATGAAACATCTTTTCAACTGATCATACTTTAACTCTACAGAATCATTCAATTCTGCATATTTTATGACACAATCGAGGTATTTCTTTGATGATGTATCAGCGGGTTTTCTTCATACATCAAGTTACCTCTATGCCCTACCTTCACTATCGCAGTGTTTTGGAATTATCAATTGAAGGATTTAATTGTAATTGATCAACAAAACTACTAGCTCTGATAGAGTGAACACACTTTAATTCTTATAGGGGATCTTCCATACTTGCAGCACCTCAATCATCATTGCTAGAGGTATTGTATGTGTTTATGTCCACAGGAGATTCTCTGTACTTGCAACATCTCAATCATCGCTGCTTATAGGGATTGTATGTATTTGTCCACAGGGGATCTGTCGTACTCACTATGTACCAACTGTTATTATCCACAAATATGTTATCAACCGTCATTGCTTGTAGACAAATCAACGCACTTGATCATCTGCTCATTGTTGTTGACTACAAAAGCAGCCTGACGTTTGCTACATGTTGCATGTCATTATCCGTAGATAGGTCACTGTAACTTGATGAGCTTTCTAAAACTGTTTGCAGGTGTGTACATTCATAGCAGACTATTGGCACCAGTTTGCATATGAATCATCACTTCATAGGTTCCATGCTTGCATATTTATTACAATCATGCTAAATATACTTGCAGGAGAGCCACTGTACTTGCATCATATCGACCTTCATCATTCACGGGTGGTACTTGCATACTTGTTGGCAGTGGCAAGTTGAATGCAAACTGTTGGCATTGACTGCGAGGTATTGTCATATTCAGTGCCTGTCATCTTTCTGTGAGCTGTTGTATATGTTACAGGTCTTCTATTGTAGCTTGCAGGTGTCACCGCTTCAACCTGCAAGCTAATTATTGCTTGCATCGAGGTCTTCATCGATGCAAGTAGGAGACACCAATATATTCCACAGTCGGTTGTTGTCACTTGCAAGTACAGTGCATTTAATTGAGTAGGAACTGTTGTAGGAGTTTATTGCATCTATTGGCATCAATTGTTGTGTACCATATATTCAAGTGTGAATGATAGATCTTTGTTTTTTCTTCCACGTACATGATAGGCCTCTTGTTATTGCTCGCAGGCATCACTATTTCAAGTTGCAAGTTGACTGTTGCTTATATAGCAAATTCTTCATTGTTGCAAGTAAGTGTAAACTCTTTGGAACAGATTGGCGTTATTTGGACTTGATTGAATATCATCATTTATATGCATAAAAAGGAATTGTTGCATTCATATATTGGTTATCAGGTCATTGCATTCATCAACATCATTCATTGTGTATCTTGTCTTACATATTCACAGGTTCTGATGATTGACATTCATTTGTAATTATTGTAAACTGATCATCATTCACTGTTTATATGCATCGAGGCCCTGTTCGTCACGAGTCCCTTGCTTATGGTTTGATATTTATTTGAATAATCAAAATTATTATGTCATTTGTATCTTGATTATTATTGTGCATATTAGAATTTAGGTTTCTGTTCTCTGCATTCAATTCAAATCCCCTGGAACTAGGCCTTCCTAACACGCTAAGAACAACGTATATGATAGGTATCCGTAGACACCGCGGCCATCGTCTTCAATCCCGCCATGCTAAGAAAATCGTGTATGGGCATTCAGAGGTACCTATTTAAAAATGCACAATTGTTTCCTCGCTAACACTATGGCGCGTATGTGTATTAAAGTTATCCCCATCACACTAAGAAAAACGCGTATAGGTGGTTGACCAGCGCGTCACGCACACCGATGACAGGATTTCAAGTTCACAATATTATACATTGGCAGTCGACGAGGTGACGGTATCGACGATGTCGAGTACATAACGGTCTAGGCATATGTACATGTCGAATTTATAATTAATTACAAATTAATTATAATTAATTATATTCAACTTATAATTAAGTACTTTAAATTCATAAATAATTATAAATTGTACTTTTTTCCTTAAAAAAAGCTCTTAAACCGCTCCGTCCGAAGCCCGCGCCCGCGCCCATCCCGCCTGGTTCCGTCGCGTGAACACTCGGACCGGTCCAGGGTTGACCGGTCCAGCCGGTTCAAGTGCCGGCTTAACATTTAACTCTTTGTTTCAAGGGATTTGGCAGAAGAAGCACGCGGAAGGGAGGGAGACAGGTACCTTCGATCGAGCAAGCTCCTGATCGTTGTTGCTTCCGATCCAATAGGAGGGGACGTTGAAGGAGGTGAGATGTCGGCTAGGGCTTCAGCTAGGTTGAAGAAATCGATGCTTGCATGGGTTGGCAGGCACGGCTAGAGAAAAGGAGGTTGCGGCTGTTGGAGGTTTGACCGTGAGGTTGGAACTAGGGTTGTGGGTTGAGGGAAGGGAAGGAGTTGTTGAAGGAGGAGAGGAAGCTTGTGATCGAGTGCGGGAAGGAAGAAGAATGCTAGGGTTCATTTGTCGTTTTAACGACGCAAGCAAGAGATCGTGGGTGTATGACGGACAATCAAAGCGAGAACAACATCGACGTGCGTAGGGCATCTGAATCGTGAGATCAGCATGATTTGGGCGACATCCAAACAGGCATGCACGATTTCCTCTTTTTTTTTCTTTTGGTTATCATTTACGGGTCAAGAGTAAATCAAACCATAATTGAAGATTTATTCATTATTTCAATTAACAAATAGCAAATTATTACAATGAAGTGCTTTCTTTGGTTTAAGGAATGGGCAGGGGGGATTATGAGTAACTCTTAAAGATATAAAATCATAGGTGCTGCTAAAATTACTCAAAAGAAACCAGCAAGAAAAGGTGGAATGCAGTGAAACAACCAAATCGTACCAGGCAAACAAAGAATATCAAGTAGAAGTGCAATACTTTCATATTAGAAGATGAAAGTTCGATTTACACCACAAAGCTTCACTTAAATCTACCACTAAGAACAAAACAAATTCCAAATAGCTATAAGAAACCCTCACCCTTATAACACTTATTTCAGAGACACAACTGCTTAGGGCTTCTTCATCTGTTTCAAGTTTTGTTGCTATGCTATTTATCTGCATGAAAAATCAAAATTGTTTAAGCAAAACAGCCCTTGAAAAATCAAAATTGTTTAAGCAAAACAGCCCTCAACGTATGTAGAGTAAACATTCAATTTACCTTTTGTTGACGACTTTCATACTCCTGAAGAATGTTTTGGTTAAGGAATAAGATAGAATTTGCTTCAGAAATTCCATCTTGAATCGCAGCTTCCAGTTCCTCTACCGTAGCAGGCATCTAACAAAAACATGCATGACATGACACATAGTTTAGATCTAGTTCAAATAGTGTGATCATTTGTACGAATGTAAGGTTCCATCTTACCAAAAGAAATGCAGAATAAAAAATCATCACAATGAGATAAAAAAAAGTGGAAAACTTGCAATCATATAAGAAAAGAAAACTTCAATATGCAATATACAGTTAACTTCCATTTACACAAGCTGTTGGTAATATCTGTTTAGTGGATAGATGCAAACCACAGAATCATAACTCACATCCACAGTTGCCTTGTACTTCTTCAAACTTCTCAAATTAGTTTAATAGAGTATTACACACGGGAAAAAACCTTTGCCAAACTTTTCTTCCATAAAGATTTCACAATTCAATTCCTTCATCATTTTGCTAAAAGGAAAATTAACAAAAAAAAAAAAAAATCAATAAGGCAGTCATCCTAGTTCGTAAGAATTCCACAGCTTGTACTCCATCCCATCAGTTACGCAAAAGTCTCGTCTCGTCCATAAAAATCTATACAAAAAAAGACCTAAATATAAATCCTATGGCACTCAACGCCACTCCTGTCTCGGTCTCACAAGCCCGTCTCCATAACCCTTATGAACTCCTCTCTTCTCCATGCCTAGAAGATCACTCGACCAAGTCTCACAAACGCATGTGACCCCTGTCTCCCACATCTCAGTCTCACATCCAAGCACAGTCCTAGCTCCCTCAAGTGTTAACCCCACTTTCTTGCACAACCTGCCAACTAACATGAGAAGCATGATTCAGAGTGCACTTTTAACAAGCATGATAGGAAATATATATAACATCAACAACAACAACAACATCAAGCCTTTATCCCACTACATGGGGTCAGCTACACGAATCATTTTTCTTCATTGTGTCCTATTAAGAGTCAAATTCTAATTTAAATCTAATAAAGAATGGTCATTTCTAATATTTTCTAACCAAATCTTTTAAGTTCTACCTCTAACTTTCTTAATATAGGTCAAATCTAATACATCTATTTTTCTAATCGAGTCATCAGAATGCCACCATTTTATGTGACCAAATCATCTATGGAGACTTTCTCTAATCTTATCTTCCTCTGGAGCTACCTCCAACATTTTCACGTATATGCTCATTTCGTATCCTATTTCTAAGAGTAAAGCCACTCATCCACCTAAGCATGCTCATCTTTGCAACACTTAACTTGATATTATGTTTCTCTTTTAATCAAGGTTTAAAATTGCGTAAATAAGCCTCGAGAAATTTTTTGTCCGTGAGGCGAGGCGTAAGCCTCGAGGCGGTGTGAGGCGTAAGCCTCACGGACGCAGAATTGCGTAAATAAGAATTTAAGGGTTTTAGCAGGTAAATAATAGCAAGATTTTATCATACAATAAAAATATCTAAATGACATGTGAAATTAGTGAAAAGTAAAGAAAATAGATGCAATAAAATCATGTCCCAAAGTACAAAACCACAAAATATTAGTCTATCAAAACTCCCAAAGTACAAAGTACATATAAAATCCAATCATGTCCCATCACTAAATATGTCTTCAAGATAATCTTCTTATCCAATTATATCTATGAATGTCATATCTTCATCATCTTCAATGTGACTCACTTTTCTCTGCCATGTTCAATAAGAATGATCATTATGAGTGTTGAAAGCCGATTTCTTCTCTTTGTTTGCACTTGACTATATGTACTTCAGTTTCGCTCACACATAGAAGAAGAACAAGTGAGGCCCAAAACTCTAACAACAAAACTCTGTAACTCAGGGGTGGAATCACCGAATTGGATCCACCATTCAACTATTTTCAAGAAGAAAAATGATAATCAAAATATATTAAAGTGTTATACATTTACAAAAATAAGTATACCTGGAGACTGTTTGACAATAGTTGATTTTGCTGCTTGTAGATCAAAAAATCCCTCCTTATTCTGAAATAAAACAAGTTGTAAATATGAAAGCTCCCTAACGGTCTGGTCCGGTATTAGTCATTCCATGCAGTGATACAAGCCAAGCTTCACCTTCGGGTTTGAGGATTTCCTCTCTGAATATTGAAATTGAGGATTGAGATAATATGCCGCTGCATGTAGATGACGACGTAAGTGGACCTCCCACCAAGCATCAATGATATCTCAAATCTCTCTATAACTTGCCTCATCTCCTCCTAAGTAATGTGCAATCAACTCCTTCGCCTCATCCATAGCATTATAAATAAAACCCATAGCTGGTTTCTTCTTGGCATCCACTAAACGTAGAACTTGTACCAAGGATCTCGTGCTCAATATGGCATAGGTCACAGTAGCCAAAATTTATAGTGGAGGAAGAGCCCTTTCCTCATTCATGTTATCCGGAACATTCGCACAAGGTGCTACATTTTTATGTGAGCCAGATAAGTGTTCCTTCATGCGAGTTACTCCTCCCTCCACCACCTTATCACAAAATTGCTTAGGCAATGAGGTGATTTCGCCCAGAATTGCGCAGAGGCGCGCCTCTGATTGCCAATTTTAAACTATGCTTTTAATTAACCAAATTTGAAACTTATTGATTAATTGATCCCTAACTGTTGTTATAGCCTCGAGTTACTTATATTCTTTTAGCGCACATTAAATTTTCTGCCCAAACTAATGTTATTAGTCCTTTCTTACACCGATTATAATATGATGGCATACTTCTTGGGCATTGTAGCTCGCAAGATTATCATGCTGACAATTTTACAGGAAAGGGGAAGGACAAGGTTGAGCCTGATTAGTTCCAAGTTCACTTGTGTTTGAAGTTTACTTTTTCCTTTATAAGAAAGGCTTGGATAGAGGTCAGTGGCCATTAATAGAAAATGCTGTCTTTATCTGTAGCTGTTCTGTACATAGAAAATTTTTGGAAATAAAAATTTGGATCGCTTCCACCTTTACTTGATGTTTCAGAGTATGATGTCTTTTATAATACTTCACTTTGATGATCAGGAACTGTTTCGAAGTGTAATGGAAGAGTAAAAGTTTTCCTGTAGCCTCTATTGCAGCCTATATCGCCGGGTTGGAGTAGGATCAACTTGGGGTGGTGTGGGTGTCATAATTTAAAACCTAAGCACATATGGCATTGATATCATCATCAGCAATAAATGCAAATGCATGAAGAAAATCTGCAATGGAGGCATCAATCAAAGAAGTCACCAAAGCATGAGATAACAAAGGAGAAGCACCAACCAATCGGCTTTGATATAATAACCCAAGAGGCAAGAAGAAACAACCAACAAGAAGGGGCTTGCTGAACACAAACAGAAATCATTGAGAGTGCACATGACAACAGTTACGAGAAGGGATAAAGGATGCAAGGAAGATATCCGTCCAGGGAAAGATCAAGAGAAGCCAAAAAAACTTGAATGAGGAGATGGACCAGACAAATGCTTCATCCAACACGATGGCGTACTTATATTACATAAGTATGCTTGATAAAACAAGCTTTTGTTTCCTTATAACGCTAATCCTCATCATCATTACAACCATCTTATATTGTCTAAACAATATTCGTTGATCATTTATACTATGGATACATGATCTACCAATAGCACCTCAACTAAACAACATGAGAAGAAAAACCAAACAACATAGTCTAACTTACAGGTAAACTAGCATCCCTCAGCAAAACAATAATAATTTCAAATGAATATTCATGCAAGGTCGAACTCAGTTCTTTTAGGGTTGGAGGAACGAGGGGGGCATTTTCTTAGGAGTTACTGAAAACTTACATCATTAAATTCCTTTGCAAGATCAGGAGTGATGATGGCTATTGATTCTGCAAGGTGCTTTGCATCAAGAAGATCCTTTCTACAACGTTCAGTTCCTTCCTTACCTAACCAAAAATAATAGAAACCAGCGTGATTGTCAAATAACTAATCTTTTTTGTAGCGGGCAAAGTATATAAAGCAACTCTTCAAATGGGAATTATTAAGCAGGTATCTACTTTATGTATATATCAAAGATTTTTTTAGCAATAACTCATTTTAATTCAGATATGAAAAAACCACACAGCCATGAAGATATCTATATATATATATATATATATATATATATATGGACTTGATGATTATAAAGGTTGCTGGCCCTATGAAAATACTAGAAAGTGAAATGATTATTAATAAATAAGATGAAATTGACATGCACAAAAGTATGGGCTAAACTCCAAAGTGCCAATTTCTTGAAAGAACTTAGAGTAACTTCACACATAAAGAAAATTCACAGGCCTTTGTTTATTTCAACTTATAAACAAGAGTGAAACAAAGATGTTTAAAACACATCGAAAGAATTAAAACTTATAATTCAATAGCAATATAAGAGTTTAGATATCTTTCAGCTATGTCTTCGAACCTTTGCAAGTTGCAAGAATAGACAACCATCCTTTTCACATTGTGTATACTTACAAGTTTTCGTAGTGAATGAGCACTTGAATGCAAAACTTCTCGATGCTTCTTGACATCATACTTCCATTTCCCTGTATTATGGACATGATAATAAAAACGGAATTCAATTGAAACTAATTTAAAAAAAAATAAAACAATTTAATCATTATTGTACAAAAACAAAAATTTACATGCACTAAATAATTAAGAGAAAATTCTAGCGATCCTAAGCCCAAAGGATGACATATAATATAATGGTTTAAGACAAATGAATGATGACATAAACAACATAAACAATGAAAGACTCTCACAGGCTCCTTTCTTATAGTTTATAGTGATTATGAAGAAATATCTGGCGTACACAGAAAAAACTTAGCCCTAGAAGTTTACACATCGCATCCAAACAACATATCATTTTTAGAAACTAAAAAAGACCAAAACACTACATAACATCTAACTATAGATATTGATGGGGAAATCAGAGCATGAATCAAGGCGTGGCCATCGATCTACGGCAGACGATCGTGTCGTTGTTTTTTTTATTTAGATCATTTTCATAGTATTTGTCGTTTATTAATGTATTTGTCTTTATTATTTATGTTTTAATATTCCCCCGTTTTACCCTTTATTTTAACGGAGGTCGTATGTAAGGCTAAGGGCATTGTCGTCCTTCTTAATTTTGCAGTCCATTTTTGTAAGAGGCTTATGCCCCGAATGTGCTCTTCCATGGATTAATAATGATTAAGAAAAATTTTCTACGCTTGTGCTTGAGAGCTCTTGAGGAGAACTTGGAGAGATCCCTAGGAGAGGGAGAACGTATCACTTACCAACCTTGGAGACGGCCGGGTTCGTGGTTTTCACTTTGTCTTTCATCGTCTCTCGTCACTTTCCCTTAGTCGCCTTCGTTGTCTCCACCCACCACTTGACCCCTTTCCCCCTTCACATCATCCACGGTTTCCCCACCTAAACCGCCGGCCTCATTGCTTCCCTTTGGGATTTTTCCCCCCAAACGCCACCACCTCTTAATTCCTTTCCATAGATAATTCTTCTTACTTTGGGAAGATTTAATTTCAAATTTGAAAACAAAAATTAAATTTGAAATTTCTTTCCTAATTTAAGAAACTTATTTTAGGAAAGTTTCCAAATTTAAATCCTATTTGAATTTCAAATTCAAGAGGAGTGAATTAATATCTTTCCTATTTCTTTTGGTTAAATTAAGAAACTCTTAAACCCTCTTCATTAATGCTCCCTTAACCATCTATGCCGCCGGCCCCCTTAGTGGTTGGATTAGGAATTCTTTCCTTAAACCCAACTCATCTCTTTGGAAATATTTTCCTTCTCTTGCCAGTCGAAATTTTCAAAGCCTAAAGCCTTTAATTACTTTCCAAAACTGAGAGTGAAATTAGGAAATAACTCCCTAATTCCCCTCTACATCCCGTCGGCTCCCCTTACTGAATTTTTCTTTTCCTAAAGTCTACCCAGATTCCATTGTTTCTCTTTGGGGAAAAGTTTGGGAATTCAACCTGCTGCTGGCCGAATTTTCCAAAGCCTCTCTCATTAATTCTCTTCCACTAAATCCTCTCGAAACTCCACCCAACATTGAGTCCTCTTCTTCCTAAAACTGCAGCCAGAAATTTCAGTCGTTGCCCATGCAAGCCCAACCATTGCAAGCCTCACAACTGATGTTTGGAAGATCAAAACTGCTGTCCATCAGTTTCCACTGAATTCTTTTTCGCTGTAGGAACATCGGAGAAGTCTCTCCTTGTCATCCAACCCTTCCCAAAGTCAAAACAGCGACTTCTCGCATGGATGGCCGACCTGGACACAGAATAAGACCTCTCCTACGACAAACTTCTTCAACATAACGACTACTTGTTTCCAGACTTTGACTAAGGTGAACTTCTCCCCCTCTTCAATTAACTTTCTAATCCCCTAATCTTGTAGGTGATGACGAATCCCAAGGAGCCGAGTTTCACCTTTTGCCTAAGCTTAGTAAACGTAGGGTTTTATCTTGCCTTTGCCAAAGCCTAGTAAACGTAGGATTGAGTGCACTTTTATTTGCTTCTAATCTTATTGTTAGATTAGAGATTTCTATTGAAAGCTATTTTATTTGCATGACTTGATTTTCTATGTTGATTCGATAATCCAAGTGCTTAGGGTGCAACTTAGCCTAAGCGGAAGTGACCGCTCTTATGTTTTATTTGATCGTTTGGATTTGCTAGTAGTTCTAATCTTAATTGCTTTTATCAAGAAATTAAGCAAATTCTTATTTCATTCATTCAAAGCATTTAGTCCTACATCATATACGGAGCCAAATATAGATATGTTACTAACAATAAATGTTCAGGACTTGAGCTAGGATAAAAACTGAACACTAAAACATTAAAAAAAAAAGGTCATCAAATTGAAGGAAAAAATAACAGCAGAAGCAGCTTAAAAGTTATTTCATGAGCTTGATCATCATAACCAATAATAATTGAGGACAGTCTTCTAGCGGAGACAATGGCTAGCTGATGCTACAGTATACAAGATATATGAGAAATGTAAAACCAATCATGCTAAGCTATATGAATATTTTAATAAAATAACTGAAACACCACAAAAAATATTCCAAAATATAGTGTTAAAAGTGGAATATATTATAGGATTAAGAATAAGAACGAACCTTAGCATCAAGTTCAATGTAAGTCATTTGTTTCTCCGCCAAGCTCCGTCTTAAAGCAATGGCTTCAACAAGAAAATCCTGGATCAAAACAGTAAAATTATGATAGCAAATACAGATGAGAAACAAAATCAAAATCCATATTTCAAGCAAAAAATCTCTAAGTTCAGCAATCCCGTCCAACAATCAAAATGTCAGCCAGTGTCTGGACAAACTTGACCTTGATCTCATTAGCCAGTCCAAACCTCTTTTCGTCAAGTTGAAAAGCCTGATCAACAAGCTTCCTAACATTAGACTCTACATCTTCCTCTTTACTTAGAGATTCCAATTTCCTTCTCTTTTGATCTGCGAATTAAACAAGAACATCAAAGTGTATAAATAAAGAAGAGTACAATGAAAAACTCTAACTGAACATGGCTGACATACCCACGCAATTTTCCATTTCACGGAATTTCTTTTTCTCAAGATTTACATTATGAATAATCTCCTCCTGTAAGGAATTATAGATGTATTGTCACCATAATTGGTGCTTTTTCTTTCATAAGTGTAGAATGCTCAAAGATAGAAAAAGATTGCATCAATTTTAAAAAGAGCAAACCCGTTGACGATGTAATTTAGCAGCTTCATCCTCCAGCTGTCTCTGCTCAGCTTGAAGAACTTTAAGGCTTTCCTCAATACTAATAATGTCAGATTCAATTTCGAATTTTTGGGACTTTAGACTTTCCATGTCACCGGTATCCACACCTGCAGATAGGCAGATCAAAAGAGGTAAGAAAATGGTGACAGGAAAAAAATGTCTATATGCTTCAAATAAAATATACTTTCCAATTAATCGAAATATGCTGCAAGTAAAATATACTTTGCATAAAAAGGCGAGCAGAGCGGACTGGCTCCACAATAGCTGAAACATGGCCACCATATCTGGAAACAGACCATCGATAATGACTTTCTGGGGTCCAGAGATCAGATATTTTTAACCTTGATACTTCATCAGCTCTCTTATCAGTTTCATGGTCACCAATGTACTGAAGGAATTCAAAAAATTGGTCAAACAAATAACAGATCACAACATCTGATCTAATATTGGATAATTGGCACAGTGGCAGCATACTCATTAAGAAATGAAAATTGTCAAATTTAACATACCGAATGGTCTAATGCAGCTTGGCTGATCAAGACATC
The DNA here is from genome assembly GCF_001605985.2 of Dendrobium catenatum. Classification (NCBI taxonomy): domain Eukaryota; kingdom Viridiplantae; phylum Streptophyta; class Magnoliopsida; order Asparagales; family Orchidaceae; genus Dendrobium; species Dendrobium catenatum. The sequence goes on from NW_021319438.1 coordinate 340,820, forward strand.
CTTTACAGCATGAGGAGAGCTAAAAACTTGATCAAGACGGGAACAAATGCCAAGCTCTCTCATCTAGGAAAGAAAGCTATATCACCAATTACAGAATATAAAGCCACAAGGGCCACCGTGCTTTCAAAAAATAGCAGGTATTTAAGTCATGATTACCTCCCGGGTTATTTGAAACTGTGATCTGTTAGCATCTCTTCCACCAACATAATTTAAAATGGGGACATCGTACTGTTTCAGGTTATGAACCAAGAAATCTCTATCAGAGGAATCCTGCGTAACAAAAGACTACAATAGAAACATAACCACATATTAGCCTCGCATAAAGAGTGAAGCAACAAAAACACCAAGCCACAAACACATAGAACGAATAATTAACACTGCTAACAAACAAACAAAAAATGTAATTAGAATAAGTGAATAAGATATGCAGGAACAAGCATTGTTCCTTTATTGGGTTCCACAACTTCCACCATAGTAGGAAATTTTGAATTCATGCAAGAAAGATCAGAAAAGGCTGAAAGATGTTATCAAGTACTCAAAGTAGAAAGAAGACTAAACAAATAACTTTTGTAGAAGTAAACCAATAACTTTTGTCCTAGGTTAAGAAAAATAGAAGTAAACCTAAAAAGACATGGTTAAAAAGTATTAGTAATGATTTTTTTATTAGATTTAAATGAGAAATTGACAATTATTAGGACACAAAGGAGAAAAATGATTCAAGTAGCTGACCCCACGTAGTGTATAAAGGATTGATGTTATTGTTGTCTTTGTGTGCCTATATATATATAGACACACAATAACAACAACATTTTAACGACCAAATTAGACCAACCAAATAAAATCAATTCAGTTTGATTTTTTAATTTTATCCAAATAATGTACACCCCTACGTGGAAGGCTCTGGTTACATCAGAATAAAATTTATTACCTTATTTATATGGAGATGCCAAAATATATATGCTCATAATAAAAGATTGGAAGGTATGCTCTAATTTTAACTCCGAGATGAGAATGAATACGAGTAAACACTGAACTAATAAAGGATTGGAAGGTGTCACCAGCAGTATTAAAGTTGAAGTTAATTAATCTGAATTTGAGAATTTAATTAGATTGCTAATCATGATTACAAGATTTAACCATGATTATAAATTTATTTAAATCTTTATTAATGTTAAATAAACATTGTTATTAATATCATTATCATGAGTGCATGAACAGTTGTTTAAGGAGATATATGGCATAGGGTGACATGCAATTTAAAGAGATGATGGCTTAGTGTTTTGAAAATAGATATGTGGGGAGAGAGTTTGGAGATGAGCTTATCACAGTTCGGGATAACGAAAATTTTAGGAGTTTGATAGGAAATACTTGATTCCAAGTATTTCCTAATCACTTTAGCCAAAGATCTCACAGCAAACTGCTGTCCACAGCAGGAAATCAGCCAAAACAGTGGGAAAACACGAGAAAAACGATAGAAACACGAAGTAAGAACTTGTATTTTACTAGAAGAAGAATAAAATAGCAAGATACAATTGATCCTCAATTTGAGAGGAGGATCGTTCTCTCCCAAATCTCTGGCAACGCCAAGAGCCCAAAGAAAACCTAAATCTACGAGATCTCAAATTTCAGCCAAATTCAAGATGCCCAAACCCTAGCAAAAATCAACTATTTAATGCATACAAATCAAAAGGAATTCCCTAAACAATCCCTACATTCAAATTTCTCTCTTAAACCCCAAAAAAATCCTTCCTAAAACGCTCCCGTGGAGCTTGCGTCTCGCACGGTTTCCGCCCAGGCGGAAGTTTTCTCCGCTCATCTTGCGATTTTACCCGTGAACCGGTCCCACCTGGACCGGCTAGACCGGTCCAGTAGACCGGTCTAACAGAGTTTTCTAGGAAGAACAAAAGGCTAGGAAATATTTAAAGGTTTTGGAAGGGATTCGACAATGGTTTTCTTTTTTTTTTATGCAAAAAAACCTTTGCCCAAACCTAAGAAGCAATGATTTTTTTTTCTATTGCATGAGTTATTGATTTGAATACTCTTTTATAATATGGAAATGTTCAATAAAATGATGGTTATACGATAATAACTACACTTCTTAAGGCAATTGAGTGCTCCACAAATTCCTTAAGTGGGGCACAACAGCACAAGATCACATGCACTTTCCACTGCTCATTAAGGTTAGCCAATAATTAATCTTTTCAAGTATAAATTGTAGTAATTGTAATACCCCAAAATTTACAGGTAATAAAAATTTAATAGTCAATTCTTATAAAATTAATCTTTTTAGCTATAATAAACTTTTAATTAAATTATTAATTATTTAACAGTCAATAACGGTTAACTGAATTTAGCATAGTGCAGAAATCACTGTGGATATGTTCGGTACAGTGACTAGAAGAATTGTGAAAACAGGGAACAAATGGCATATTTCGGTGAGAGCATAGTGCAGAAATCACTGTGGATATGTTCGGTACAGTGACTAGAAGAATTGTGAGAATTCGCTGAAGATCCTGTAACAGAATTTGGAGAATTTGGCTATGCTGGGAGAAGAGATTGAAAAAGTATTTAGAAATGAATTCATTAGTGCAGAAATTTCAGGTAAAGATAGTAAGAATTAAGGGAAAGTATTTGGTTTCTGTTATCAGATTTCTAAATGTAATTAATATAGGATTTTGTGATGGTTTAAAGTGATTGCAAGTGTACAAACCAAGTAAAGTGAAGGAAGGTTCCGAGGAAGATTTGGAATTACCTGAATATACATGCAAAGAGAAGATTTCATAGTGACTTACAATCGTAGAAGGGTGCGAAATAGAGAATTGGAAGAGACGATTCGTCAAGGAGGTATGTTATGTAAAGTTAATTACTGATTTTTATATTTATTATGTCTTTTCAATGGTTTGAGTGATTCAATGCATTATGAATACTTGCATAGCAACCATAATAGATTTCATTGAAGTGTTCATGTATAAACAAATGTACTTTATGTGGAAAGTGAAATGATATTTGATCAAATATGTTATTTCAATCGCTCTGATGATATGTTAAAGAAAGAAGTTTGCAATTGTTAGATAATGCATGTCAAACTTTTCTTACAACACTTGTAAGGCTATATAAATGATAACAGAGATGAATTATGAAATTGAGAGTTATTGAATATTTATTTAATAAAGATTGGCTGTTATGCTATGATATCTACATGGTCAGGTGGGCAAAAGGGACCCGATATGAAACCTGAATTGTAGATGGGGCAAAAAGGACACCAAGGAAATGGATACCTGCATAGCAGGTGGGGCAAAAGGGACACCTAAAGAGGCAAAAGGGACCTCTATGAAATTCAATGGTGATAATGCCAGATTTACCTGGACTCTATTGAATATGTTAAAGTATAGCCAATTCTTTTAAAAAATTAAATATTCAGTATCTATCTCGAATGACATAAAAGATGAAGTTCAATATGATGTTTTCGATGCTTTACAAATAATGATAAGTTGATGCAATGATTAGCTCAATATTGTATTTCATTTTATCAATTCATTTTTTATTGTTATTTAATTTTGCATAGCTTATTTGAGCCTCATATCTCACAAGTATTTTATTACTCGTTGTTGTTACAGGTAAAGGAAAACAAAAAGTGGGAGAAGATTAGTTTGCAAGTAATTACATTAATGTTAATGTTTAATGTATGTTTGAAGTCGACTATTGAGGTTAGTAAGTAGTTTAAATGTAACATTACTTTGAAATTGTTTGGATTTCCTTGGTAGCTCTGTATTAAGTCAGTGATGAAACTTGGGAATTATTAGATGCTTCATTTGTTGTATTAAATGATGTATGATCTTTTATATAAATCTGAAATGAAATGAACTGAATAAGATGTTTAGTGATGGAAATGTTATGGTTATTCTTGTTACACTCTACAGTACTGTTAAAGAGTACTGTGGGATGCTACAAAAGTGGTATCAGAGCAAATGTTCAAGGTTATGAGGATTCAATTAAGGAAGCATAAGCAAAGTCAATTATTTAAGAGGATAAGATTGGATGTGATGGAATTATTATAGAGCCTAAGAGAGTGTAGTAACTCTATGTCATAAAAAGTCTAATTTCATTTTATTTTTAAGTAATCATATTTAATTTTCACTCTGACTAACATGCCAGTGTATGAAAGTAACGTCTAGATAGGAATACATGATTATATAAATGCATAACTATTAATGTGATGCATTGCAAATTTAATGGCTGAAAGAGAGGAGGGTCAGTCATCTCAGTCTATTAGAATCTCTGAATATCCTGAAAATGTGGCACCAATAGGAGGTAGTGCACCTACTGTAAATCCTGTACCGGTAGGAATGGATGCTATGAATGCAATGTCAGGGAATATGATACAACTGCAGATGATGAATATGATGATGCAAATGATGGAAAAGATGCAGTCTATGGTGGAATCTGCAACACCTAGTGTTCCACCTATAGTTACACCAGTTACTCCTACCACTCCTGATAGTAGTACAAATGTGGAGGCAGGTGATCCTATTAGTGCAGAAGTGGATAAGCATTTAAAGCTCTTCAAAGCCTAAAACCTCCTTTGTTTAAAGGAGGAGTTGATGCCAGAAGTGATGAGGACTGGATAATCAAAATAGAGAAAGTTTTAAATGGAATGAGATGTCCTGAGAATAGAAGAGTAGCCTTAGCAATCTTTAGAAAGATGGAGGGGACAACAACCGGAGAAATTCAGAGGTAAATCTGAAGAACAAATTATGTGGGAAGAATTTATACAAGTTTTCAGAGAATAGTATGTTCCTCCATCAGCAAGGCAGGCAATGCAAGAAAGTTTTGTAAACCTGAAGCAAGGATCTAAGACTGTCATTCCATATGAAGCAAAATTTACAGCACTTTCAAGGTATGCTCCACAACTCATCAGTACTCCAGATGAAAAATGCTACAGATTTTTGAAGGGTCTGAGGGATTCTTTAAGACAACCTTTAATCCCTCTTCGCATAAAGGAATTTTCTGAACTGGTTGAAAGTGCAAGTTTATTGGAGAATGACATAGAAGTGGTTAAGCAAAAATGGGAGAATAATGATAGAAAGAGACAAGGTGATCACAAGGGAGGACCCACAAAAAGACAGAAATTTCAACAATGTCAACATCAGCAATCACTGAGATTACTTGCAATACCAGTTTGTATAACCTGTGGAAAATCTCACCCAGGAAGATGCATGATAAATTCAGGAAAGTGTTATTTGTGTGGAGAATCAGGTCATATCAAGAGGAATTGTCCAAAGAATGTTCAAAGAGACACAGAAGTTAGAGGCAGTCATATGATGGATCAGTTCAGAGGTGCCAGACAACATATACATCAACCTGCTTTGAAGATAAAAGGAGAAACCTCAAGTGAAGCAATCAGATTGGTACCAGCTAGAGTTTTTGCTTTATCTTCCCAGGAGGCCAAAGACTCTTCTGTGGTGGTGATAGGTACTAAAAATATTTCAAATCTACCTGCTAAAGTACTTTTTGATTATGGTGCGTCGCATTCCTTCATAGCTGAGATATTTTTTAAGAAAGTGCATATGGAACCTGTCTCTTTTACTCCTGGATTGAATGTTAGATTACCTGCGAGTAATTATTTGAATGCCAGTACAACATTTTCAGTTGATTTTATGATAGATAGTAGGAAATTTTACGCAGATCTGATACTACTTCCATTGGTTGAATTTGATTTAGTTATGGGAATGGATTGGTTAGTCAAACATTTTGCCACTATTGAATGTTGGAAGAAGAAGGTCAGATTCGATTTGCCTGAAGAAGAAGAATTTTATTTTCAATGTAAAAGAGTAGTTTCTTCCTTGATTACTTCTAGCCATGTGCTTAAAAATCTTAGAATGGGTGATTTAGTTTTCTTAGCAAAGTTGAAAGTGACAATAGAAAAGAGTGATAATTTACATTTCATTCCTATAGTGAATGAATTTGTAAGGTGTCATTATTACATTTATGAGCTAAAACATAAGAAGAGGCTCATTAATGAGCTGGCTCAAGCAGAACTTACAAAATTTTCAACTCAACTTGTTTTGACCCCCCCCCCCTTTGCCTACATCACCATTCTATAAGGTGCTTTTACAATTGGATTCGTACTAGGCTACAAAGTTATTAAAAATTTCACTTCTATTTCTGGAGGTAAATCCTTCTTCTCAAGGCAAAGCAAGTTTAGGTGTTTAAGGTGTCTTTATTTTCTAAGTTTGCAAGCGTCGTTTGTAAGGTGTCATTTTATGATATAAAGTGGAGTTTGTGTTTTGTTTTGAAGTCATAAATTGTCTAATTTGTATTCTTTTCATGAGTTCATGTAAGTTTTTATTATCTAGAAAGAGTTTTCTTTTGTGATCAAAAATTTGGGAACCCTTCCCAAATTTTTGATTACATCAAGTTATTATGGAATATGTGATGAATTGTGGTTTAAGATAAGTGTGCAAACAAATTGAGTAATCAGTGAAGAAAGATTTAGAGAGGAAATTTTAAAGATTGGAAGAAAAGTAAGAATTATAATATTCTTCCTTGTCTTTTATATTATTTAAGGTATTAAAGTTCTTAAAGATGTTATATTTATTGTATCATAAATTGGTCTGATCTTATGCAAAGAGAAAGCTTCACGTGACTTACAATCGTAGAAGACTTCGAAGTAGAGAATTGGAGACACCTCGACAAGAAGGTAAGAAATGGCATTATATTCAAATATAAGAACTTTCATTTATAGGCATGAAGGTTGATTTTGAATGCATTAAAGAAAAAAGTTATTAAATTTGTTTAATGTATAGAAAGGATTTTTAATTCATGTTTTCAGGTATAAACAACCAGATACATAATGACATCAGGTAAGGGTAAAACAAGGTTTAGTATACAACAACAACAACAACATCAAGCCTTTGTCCCACTACGTGGGGTCGGCTACATTAATCCTTTTACGTCATTGTGTCCGGTTAAAAGTTAATTTCTCATTTAAATCTAATAAGGAAAGATAATTTCTAATATTTTCTAACCAAGTCTTTTTAGGTCTACCTCTACCTTTCTTAACAAAAGTCAAATCTAATACCACAACTTTCCTAACAGGGTCATCAGAAGGCCTCCGATTAATGTGACTAAACTATCTAAGGCGACTCTCTCTAATCTTATCTTCCAATGGAGCCACTCCAACCTTTTCACGTATATGCTCATTTCGTATCCTATCTCTAAGGGTCAAGCCAATCATCCACCTAAGCATCCTCATCTCTGCAACACTTAACTTAGTATTATGCTTATCTTTTAATGGCCAACATTCGACACCATAAAGCATTGTAGGTCTCACCACCATCTTATAGAATTTTCCCTTAAGTTGAGGGGTACATTTCTATCACATAACAAACCCGATGCATTCCTCCACTTCAACCATCCAACTTGAATTCGACTGATAATATCTCCATCTATTTCACAATCACTCTGAACAATTGATCCACAATATCTAAAACGTGTACTTTTATTAATGACTTGATCGCCCAAAGTCACAATCCCCTCACTAGGTCTATTGCTACTAAAATTACACTCCATATATTCTGTTTTAGATATACTCAAGCAAAAACCTTTAGACTCTAAAATTGACCTCCATAATATGTAGGAATGGATAAAATTATGTGTATAGATTTAAATAGAGTAACTTGAGAGAAAGTTTCTTCATAACTAATTCCCTCTTTTTAAGTGTATCCATTTTCCACTAGCCTGACATTGAAAGTCTAAATTTTTCATTAGCACTTCTTTTTCTCTTACAAATCCCTTTACATCCTATAGGTCTTACCTCACTAGAAAGGTCCACAAGTTCCCAAATAAAAGTAAAATACATTTAATCTATTTCATATTTCATGACTTCTAGCCATTTTTCTTTATTAGAATCATCTAATTCTTGTCTATATGTCAATGGATAATCATTGTCATCATCAGATGTAACAATACATGCTTCTCCTTCAATTTTATAATTAGGGAGTAATCTAATAATTTTCCCACAATGATGAGGTATTAAAGGTGCTTGATTTGGAGTGGTGGTTTTTTTTAATGGCTTTCAATAATGATTTTTGTTTCATTTGTGATTTTGAGTTGTGGCACATTTAGTTTTTTCTTGAGCAACACCTTACTTTGAGGTTTAAAATCTTTTATGTTTTCATGTTCAAGAAAAGTAGCATTTGTCGATGCAAATACTTTCTTTTCTTGAGGACTATAAAATAAATCTTCTCTAAAACCTTTAGGATATCCAAAAAAATATATATTTGTGAACATGATTCTAACTTATTTATTTTTTCATTCAATATATGTGTTAAATATCCATATGTATAGATGTGTCGTAAACTAGGCTTACACCCACTTCATAACTCTAAAGGTGTCTTATGCATTGATTTTAAAGGTTTAATGCTCAAAATATAAATAAAAGTTTTTATTGCATATCACCAAAATGAATTTGGTGAGGAGTGACTTAACATAGACCTAACCAAATTGACCAATGTTTGATTTCTTCTTTCAACAACACCATTTTTTGTGAAGTTATAGGTGTAGTGAGTTGCAATACAATTCCATTCTTTTTTAAGTAATCTATAAATTTTGTATCTAAGTACTCATCTCCCTGATTTGTTTGAAGTATTTTTAATGACTTGCCAAATTAAATTTTAAATTTAACATGAAATTCTTTAAAATTTCTAAAAGATTCAGATTTTCTTATCATTAAATAAATATAATCATATATTGAATAACAATTTATGAAAATGACAAAATATTCAGAACAACCTCTTTCTTGTATATTAAATAGACCACAAACAATCAAATGTACAAGTTCGAGGATTTCTTTTGCTCATTCATCAATTCCATAAAAAGTTCTCTTGGTTATTTGTCCTTTTAAAAAAGACTCACAAATTAGTAGAGTTTCGATTGCAGTTCTCTTAAAGGATCATCCTTTACTAATCTTTTAATCATATTTAAGTAAATATAACAAAGTCTAAGATGTAATAGATATGTGTTATCTTGATATAAAATCTTTTTACCCTTTTTGTCTAGGTTTTTTAACTATGAACATTTCAGTGTTAAACATTGTATTTCTAGTGGGCTTTAACATAAAAAGTCTATTTTTAAATAGAGAGCTCTATATACATACCACTTTATTTCATGTTATTTACATATCTACACCTAAAACTTTAATAATATTACATTTCTACTACTCATATAAAATTTTAATATCAAATATTTCACTCATATAAACTATTAATCTCCTTAGCTTTCTCTCCAACCCATTTAGTTTCCTGAATGCACAGAAAATTTATCTTTCTATGAATCATAATATATATTAATTCCATTAATTTTCCTGTAAGGGAGCCTATATTCCAAGTTCCTATCATAATATTAATTTCATGGACTAGCTTCTTTGCCCACATCCGTCCTTGATGTGGGAACCCTTGCCTATTTAACATTGCACCCGGGTGTCGGTGCAGTGGCCCTTGCACACTTGTCACTGTATTCAAGTCATACAGCGCGTCGCTTCCAGGGGACGCCCTAGCATTAACACAATTTTTTAAAGGATTCATGTCACGATTATTCGACAAGTTTTACACTGGCTATCGACTACCTAAATATTTTCCTATTTGATACTATTTTGGAAAGATGTCAGTTTACTTGCATATGGTGTGCATTTTAATTGTATACCGGTGATTACAACAATGATGATGAAAGAATGCAACAACATCAGTATGACTTATAAATACTGAAAGCTTTGTGAATATGGATTGAAAAGTAAAGTTTGGCTACAAATGATGTATAACTATAATTACAGATGGGGTAAAAGGGACCGCATATAATATACTTGTATTACAGGAGGGGCAAAAGGGACCCCACAGAATATGATACCTGCATAGCAGATGGGGCAAAAGAGAACCCTAAAGAGGCAAAATGGACCTCTATGTAATTCAATGGCAATGATGCCAGATTTACTTGGGCTCCATTGAATAATGTTATGAAGTGTAGCCAAATTTTTTATGGATAAAATTGATATTCATGGTGGAATTCAGAAGAAGTAAAGATTAAAGTTAATTATGAATTTATAATGATTTCAATGTCTGATTATTTCCACTGCTTATACTTAAAATATTAATTAATTTGCAAAGTTTACTGAATCTCATAGCTCACCAGTGTTTTGTTACTGGCTGTTGTTACAGGAAAGAACATATTATTAGCCTAACACTAACCTTATATATTTCAAGAAACAAATGCATGATTGCACTCATATGCCTAACACTAACCTTATATATTAAAAACATATGTTACAGGAAAGGGCATATTATTACAAATGTCCTCATAAAGCAAACATATTATTAGCCTAACACTAACCTTATATATTTCAAGAAACAAATGCATGATTGCACTCATATGCACACATATCTATCAAGAAACAATATGCAGATACCAGCTTACCTTCCAAATATAATTAGGTACATGATTCTCTAAATAGGTAGCATGAACTCCATTGGAAACTTTAACCTAAAAATTTAGCCACAGAACATGGTCATCAGTCTCCACATTTTACTACATAAATAAGAAGAGAAATGTGAAAACTAACTCCGCATACCTCCAAAAGGACAGGACCATATACCTCTTTCTTCAACTGATGACGATTTTCTTGCAGCCAATTATAAGCCTCAAATATTTTATCAACACCAGAATTTTTTAATGCTTGAAGAAGTTTGGTGCTTTCATTGTCCATCTCCTTCAACCTAAATTAACACCATTAATTAGGGTACAATAACTAAAAAGGGACTTGTGCAACAAGATAAGAACGTAAACATTACCTGTCCGTGCACTTCTTCAAGGACATTTTCTTCTGATTAAGAAAATTTCCCTTCTCGGTCCGTTGCAATTTAATTTGATTTGCATTCATTTCCAGCTCCAATATTTGATAACCAAGCTTTTCCTATTCTCACAAAAACAAGAGCTTTCTTAAAAGACTAAACCACAGCAAAAGGGTAGAATCTTCACAAGCAGCGATCTCACATTTGAAACTAGCAATCTTCTCAGAACATAAATTAAATATTAAAATTTCAAATGAAATCAATGTAAGATATCCTCTACCAACAAGGAAGACAAAAATTTTAACATGTTAAGTTAGCAGAAATCCACATCATCATCAGCCGGGGAAGCAAAGGCATGCCGCATACAGCTATAAAAATTAATTCAAAGCCACCTTTTTGAATTCCGGTTCAACATTCATTTCCATTCAGAACTGGGCTATACTTAGAAAAAGGGTGCAACTCTAGTAAGATTTAATAAATCATGTAAATCCAGATTTATTTAATTTCCAGAGAATTAAACCTGTAAAATGGTTGAGCATGCTTTGGTTTGATGTTAGGCTCTTCTTTCACCCATCATGAATTTACTGTAGTAATGATTTAGGTCATTAGGAGGGATTTTTATGGAGTTACCTAAGGAGGCTATCTCTCTCTTCAAGAAGTCTCAGACATGAAACTTTGGGTTGGTTGAGTGGTTGTGAAATCAAGTGCAAAAAAATAACAATTGTCATCAATCCAAGGCATTCCTTATGACAATCTTGGCCATAAAACCCTTGATTTTTAGAAAAATTAACATCTCAAGAGATGAAGAATCCTTTGGCATTGAGATGAAAACACTACCATTACTAAATCGAGGAGTATCCAATGAAGATGCACCTAATGGCTCTTGGATCTAATTGTGTATTGATGGCATTGACAGATATATGCAACACAATCATGGAATAAAAAGGCAGACGAGGAGTCCGCAATGAGGCGCGCCTCAAGTCGAGGCAGAAGAAATACGAGTCGAGGCTTACGCATCTAAGGTTCGGACGGAGCGTACGCTTTTTTCGCACGAGGCGTACGCCTCAGATCGTAAAGCCTCGAGGCGTAACGAGGCACCGCCTCGGTTTATTCATTAAACACGACCGGGCGGTACTCATTGGAGTCGTATAAGGGGTCGTGTATAGGATTAGGGCTTCGTGCGAGAACTGAGAGGCGAAAACGAAACTCCACCGCATTCAACAACCAACTTCGGTCAAGTTCGAAGTACATAGAGGCGAAGGTAAGGTTCCATTCCCATTTCGAACCTTTGTCTTTCTTCCCATTCCCGTCTTTGCTTCATCTTTTATTGATTTTCTCGCATTCCCGTCATTTTCTACATCTGCAGACGCGAGGGGCTTTGAAATGCCGACTTCAGCAACCACAAACTTTTGACTTCCACAAGCCTCTCCCGAAGGTAACGAGTTTTACGCACTTTCTGCGGGATGTCGTGCCGGTTGAACCTCCTCAGTACGCTATCCTTGTTACATATGAGAGGATTAATCCTCTTTTCTGCTCTTGACCCGCTTAGAAGTTGACCGTGGATTATTTGACGTCAATAAGAAGCTCATACAAAATTGAATATCCTTTCTGGGGATTATTAGTTACATTTTCAAATTGCTTATATTGGTTCAATTTTGCATTGCGACTTATGTCCAATCTCTATTATAAATTCAAGTTTATATTTTATGTGATGCAGACATCCGACGGTGGACATTAATCAAAAGAAAGAGACGAAGATCGACGGCTTAGATCACTCCTTTTTTTCTTAGATTATTAATTGTATTTTAATTTAATTTTGCATTTCTCGTTTTTAGTCTTATTTAAGAGTATTGTCTTATGTAAGCCCAAGGGAAAAAGTTGTCTTTTAATTTCTTTTAAAGCCTATATATAGAGGCTCTTGCTCTTGTATTAGATGAATGATGGAATTATAATAAAATTTTGTGTTTGCAAAAAAAACCATCTTTCCTTATTTAAGTTGTCATTAATTTGAAAAAAATTTAAATTCAAATGAATATAATTTGAATTTCAAATCCATCCTCATTAATTACCTTATTTTTGGTAACATCTTTCATTCAATTAATTAATCAATTCCGAAATTGATTGATTAATTAATCCCTTAATTCCAATTTCATTTCACTATCATTACTTTCCTAAATTATCTCCTAACTTATTTGGAAAGTTTTAGAATTCAAATTCAAATGAATTTGATTTTTAAATTTTTTTCTAAATAACATACAATTATTTTAGGAAATCCTTCAATCATATTAAATCTGAAATTATTTCAGATTTAACTCTTCAATCTCCCATTAATGCACGGATCCACATACATTGTATGTGGACACCTTTCCTTTCCCTCTTCATTAGGCTGGCCCCTCTCTCCCTCTATCCTAATTATTTCTTTCATAATTAAAGGCCCCAATTAAGGAGATAATTAATTCCTCTCTTCCCTCCCTCTTTTTTGTATTTGAATTTCAAATTCAAATCCATTAATTAAGGAAAATATGATATTGAATTTTATCTCTTTAATTTTTTTTAATTACCTCCCTCCTGTTCTATATAAGTTTGGTATCAGAGCATGGTTACCCGGGGTACAGACTCGACGGAGTCGAGCTCTTTTCCACCCCGGGAGAATGATGCAAACATCCGACGGTGGACATTAATCAAAAGAAAGAGACGAAGATCGACGGCTTAGATCACTCCTTTTTATCTTAGATTATTAATTGTATTTTGATTTAATTTTGCATTTCTCGTTTTTACCCTTATTTAAGAGTATTATCTTATGTAAGCCCAATGGGTAAAGTTGTCTTTTAATTTCTTTTAAAGCCTATATATAGAGGTTCTTGCTCTTGTATTAGATGAATGATGGAATTATAATAAAATTTTGTATTTGCACTTGTGTTCTTTGGGAAGAACCTTGGGTGAGATTTCTATGGGAGGAATTCGTAGCTTCCACAAGCTGCAGGATGTGTCCGGACTCGTGGCTTGAAATCCCTTGGAGTAGGGCAACATATTACCCGTCAGCTGCAGGATGTGTCCGGGCTCGCGATTGTATCTTTCTTTCCCTAAATCCTTTTCTCCTCCTCCCTTGACCGCCGGCCATAATCCCCCACTTTCCACCGGCCGATTCTCCCATAAACATCTCCTCTTCCACAAAACTGCCGGCCACCTCATTCCCTAGCCCCAGCTCCGTCAAAAAAAAAAAAACCATCTTTCCTTATTTAAGTTGTTATTAATTTGAAAAAAATTTAAATTCGAATGAATCTAATTTGAATTTCAAATCCATCATCATTAATTACCTTATTTTTGGTAACCTCTTTCATTCAATTAATTAATCAATTCTGAAATTGATTGATTAATTAATCCCTTATATCCAATTTCATTTCACTATTATTACTTTCCTAAATTAGCTCCTAACTTATTTGGAAAGTTTTAGAATTCAAATTCAAATGAATTTGAATTTTAAATTCTTTCCTAAATAACAAACAATTATTTTAGAAAATCCTTCAATCATATTAAATATGAAATTATTTCATATTTAACTCTTCAATCTCCCATTAATGCATGGATGCACATACATTGTATGTGGACACCTTTCCTTTCCCTCTTCATTAGGCTGGCTCCTCTCTCCCTCTATCCTAATTATTTCCTTCATAATTAAAGGCCCCAATTAAAGAGATAATTAATTCCTCTTTTCCCTCCCTCTTTTTTGTATTTGAATTTCAAATTCAAATCCATTAATTAAGGAAAATATGAGATTGAATTTTATCTCTTTAATTTTTTTTAATTACCTCCCTCCCGTTCTACATCATTATGTTTATGATTTCATGCTCATTTTTACTTTCAAACTTCATTTTGATTCTTGTTCATGTATAAATTTTGAGGATGAACATGACCTAATATATGTGAATATTTAGATTCATATCATTAGATGTGATTCATATTATAATCACAAAATATTTTATGAATCTGGAACGTCCTTCAACATATATTGATTATATTCATAAAAATTTTGTTTCTTCGATAGTATCATATTGAATCATATATGAGCATTGCATTGAAATATTTTTTAAAATTATAGTGCTTTTATTTTCAAATGAAATATTCATATATCACATCAGAAATTAGTCATATAACTTGTGTTTGGTTTGTTGCCTTATTTGCATGCAACTTGGAGTTGGGTATATTGCTGCTGGCAATTACCTTCTTTGATTTGGCTTCGCTACTGTAGTAAGAATCAGGATTCAAGGACTATAGCATATGCCTAATGGTAGTTATATTTGATGTCATGGTTTGAAACTTGTTATTCTTGTTGGAATTTAAGAGTGCTGATTTGAAACTCGTAAAATTAGGCAAGAAATTGGCAGATTTTGAGAATTTAAAGTGAGAGTATAAAATATATTTATCACACGTTTTATAATTTGTTATATACCAGTAATGGTGGTAGTTGTTTATAATTTGTATTTGATGTTAATTGTTCTTTTCTATCTATTATTAATATGACTAGTGGCGCGAGAAAGAAAGATTCTGCATGGAAATATGACACTCAAGTTGAAGTGTCAGGCGAAGGTGCGAAGAAGGGATATGTTTACATGAAATGTAATTTCTGTGAGAAGCACATTACGGGTGGTGTCAAGAGGCTGAAGAATCACCTAGCTTGCACTCATGTCAATGTGGGACCGTGTGCAAAAGTACCTGATGAAGTGAAAAAAGAATGTATAGATTACTTAAAGAAGTTTGCCACAACGAAGGAGGCCACAAAAAGAAATATGGAAGAGATGACAGGAAACTCTTCTTACTATGGATCACAACATGAAGGTTCCAGTAGTGTAAGCCATCTAGTTTCTTCTGACCGAGGTAGTTGGGGGCCCATGGATAAATTTATGATAAATATTGATGATGAGGAAAACATAAATACTCAGAATATTCAGCCTCTTACTGCTACAAAAGAACTCAGGAACAGAGTTTGTTTGGATATCGTCAGATTCATCTATGAAAATGGAATTTCATTTAATATTGTTAGGATTCCATCATAGATCAATATGTTACGATCTGTTGGAAGCTATGGAAGAGGACTATAACTTCCAAGATGTATGAGCTGAGGACTTGGATGCTAAATGAGGAGGTCAAGACAATTTAAAAAATGGTGGATGATGTTAAGAAGACTTGGATTGAGACAGGAGTAATAATAATGTCAGATGGTTGGTCAGATATTCGACATATAAGTATTATTAATTTCATGGTCAATAATCTATATGGAACAGTTTTTCTCAAATCAGTAGATGCTTCAAGTTTTGTAAAGAATGCACGATTATTGTTTGAAATGTTGGATGGAGTTGTGGAGGAAGTGGGAGATGCCTTAGTAGTACATGTTATTACAGATAATGCAAGTGCATACAAAGCTGCAGAGAGAATGTTAATGGAGAAGAGGCCTCACCTTTATTGGACTCCTTGTGCCGCACATTGTATTAACTTAATGCTTGAGAGGTTGGGACAGTTGCCTCAACATAAATCAGCCCTATTGAAGGCCAAATTCGTTAGTAAGTTCATATACAATCATTCCTAGATACTCAGCTTGATGAGAAAACTCACTGACAAGGAAATTATTAGACCTACTGTTATGAGATTTGCTACTGCATATTTAACATTGCAGAGATTCAAGAAGTTAAGACAACCTTTGAAAGCTATGTTTGCTTCTGAATATTGGGATAAAAGTTTATGGGCCAAAAAATAAGAAGGAAAACAAGTTAAAATAGATTGTTATAAAAGACGATTCATTTTGGCGCAGTACAAATTATGCTTTGAAGATAACATGACCATTAGTTAAGGTGCTTAGAATGGTTGATGATGAGAGGGCCCCGATTATGAGATTTATTTATGAATCAATGAATAGGGCTAAAGAAGACATTGCAAAAGATTTGGGAAGTCAAGAAAGTGCCTACAAAGAAATATGAGATATTATAGATGAAAAGTGAGATTGTCAATTACACCAACACTTACATGCTGATGCGTACTATTTAAACCTCCAATTCTATTATGATAAGGATTTTCATATTGATAAAGAGGTGAAAACTAATTTGTATGTATGTATGGACATACTCATTTCTGAAAAAAAACTACCTCAAAGTGAATGATCAACTTGAGAATTTTGATTTAAAGAAGAGAATGTTTGGATTTAGAGCAGCACAAGCATGCTACAAAACACGATCTTCTGGTATGTTTATAGTTTGTATATTTCTAATTTTAATGTTAATATTTATATTCAAGTCTTCTGCTTCAACCAATATTCATAAAATACTATTCATTTTCATGTAGAACGTTGGTGGGCTTAGTTTGGAGATGATGTTCCTGAATTGAAAGCTTTTGCAATTAAAGTTCTTAGCCTAACGTGTTCGGCTTCTGCATGCGAGCGTAATTGGAGCATCTTCAATCAAATTCATACTAAGAGAAGAAATCGATTGGCGGAAGATCGAATGAACAAACTAATTTATGTTATGTTTAACAAAAAACTAAAAGATAGACATCTCAAATTGCAGAATCAAGAAAATGTTGAGAATGAAATTGACCCTTTGCTTGTTGATAAGTTACAATCTGATAATGAATGGGTTACTCCTAAGAATGCTTATATTTTTGAAATTAAAGCAGAAGGAAAAACTCATGTCAATGAAGACAATGAAGCAACTACCCAAGTATATAAAAGAAAGAAATAAAGTAAGATTGGAGCATCGAAAAAATTCAAAGGTATTATCAAATATAATGAATTATTTTTTATGTTATTATTGTTTCATTCTAGAGCTAATAAAATATTAACTGATATAGGGGATAAAGGAAAAAAAATTATAGATGAAGAAGAGTTTGAGGATGACTTTGACATTAATTATGAAGATTCTTCTGAAGACAATCAAAGTGATGATGAGCCTGCATTGGGTCTTAATCATAAGGGGATGTTTTATTTTAAATCTTGTATTCCAGTAATATTATCTTAGAACAAATCTTTAAATTCATAATTGACATAATATTTTGTTATTTTTTGTCCATATTTATAATTTTAAATTATCTTATTTTAATCGTTTTGAGGCTTACGTCTCACCTCGCTTAGAAAAAACGCCTCGATTCCCGATTACGCCTCAATCTGCCTCAAAACATCTACTTTCCTAACCAGGTCATCAGAAGCCCGCCGTTTTATATGAACAAACCATCTAAGATGACTCTCTCTAATCTTATCTTCCACTAGAATTACTCCAACCTTTTCACATATATGCTCATTTCATATCTTGTCTCTAAGAGTAAAGCCACTCATCCACCTGAGCATCCTCATCTCTACAACACTACTTAATATTATGCTTCTCTTTTAATGGCCAACATTCTGCACCATAAAACATTGTAGGTCTAACCACCATTTTATAGAATTTTCCCTTAAGTTTGAATGAGACTTCTATCACACAACAAGCCCGATGCATTCCTACACTTCAACCATTCAACATGAATTCTACTAAAAATATCACAATCGCATATATAAAAAATTAAGTTCAAGATGAATGTTCACACATTTGATCTCAAAATATCTGTGTTAAAAAATAATTAAAGTCAAGGTATTTGCACTCAAAAAACTCCTACTGTTCCAAATACATCTGTCTACCAATAAAGATTAAGCTTCATTTTGATTGCATTTACACTTCAGTGTGCCTGGGAAGACTTCCCGCTATTCTAAATTATTTTCCACAGAGAAACTAAATAGCTCTTTTAAAGGTTATACGTATAATCCCTTTCTTTCGGTTGGTGTGTGAGACTTTCATATTGAGAAGTCAATAATAGTCTCAATATGCTATTCACTTCGAGATGAGGCCATCTGTGGATAGAAGAAATGGAGTTAAGATGCCCATCATGTCGCAGCTTGTAGCGGCAAGGCTGCAGGATGACTCATTTAATGTGTCAAGCAAGAACAATGTTACCATGCAGGCACTGTGCCATCAGAGCCTTGCGCCATTTCCTCTTTTTCTATTCCTACAATTATATTTAGTGTGCTCATGTGCTCAATCTTGCTGCAAAACTTCTTCATTCATTAAGTAGTTTAAGATGAATGATCAATCCTTCTAAAATGACAGCAGTCAACTATATATATATATATATATATATATATATAAAAGGGAAGCATACCAGCTCTTCTTTAGGAGGATTGTAGGCTGGAAGTTCAGCAAGTTGCCTTTGAGCAGCTGCAAAATCTTCCTTGGCTTTCAGAATCCTATGCTGATGGGATTTCTCCTGTTTTTTTAAATCTTCTACTTCTTCATATTTGGCTCGCACTTGGGCCCCCTATCAAGATACATATGTTTACCATTCTGTAATCCTAACTGTAATTTTGTAGAAACTCCAAGTATAGCATACCATTCTGCTCTCCATCTCTATTGAATCCATCCTTTTCTTTGAATTCCTGGTTATTTGATCATTAATTTTCTTGACAATTGATTCTTGCGCTGCTTTTTCCATCTTATGTTTCCTACAAGAATAACAGTTCACATCGATACACTATGGTAGTTAATCCTTTGAAAACCACAATAAATAACTCACTAGGTCTAATAAGACCTAATGCAATAAGGCCAGAAAAGACCTAAATGTGGCAACTTGCTAAATGATACCTCCAAAAGGAACTCAGAAGCATAAATTTTTCATATTCAAAACTAGTTGCGGTGTTTACCATAGAATTCTGTAAGTGATGAAAATTGAAGAAAAAGAAAATTAAACAAACAGTGACCAAGTGACAGGCATTACCCATTAGCCCAAAACACCTAAATATTGAAATCAATACAGCCAATTATCTACCAGAGCATTCATCAACTTTAGCATCTTCAAAAAGAAGAAGAAATTACGGAAAGTAAGTAGTAGTCACTGCCATCCTTCATAAAAATTAATCATAGATCTTGGTGCTTTTTTTACTGCAACCATCTGTCAGTTGAATGCATGGAAATACTATATCCCAATATTAAAAAAAAAATTCCATCATTCGTAGACAGTTAAAAGCATAAAACTACTATATATGAATATTAATGAAATTTTTCCATTAATGCGTAACTAATAAAAATGTCCTAAATTTCATTTGATTAATATCACGGTGAGTGGCGACTACCCAAAAAAAAAGTATAAAGAGCCCACAATACCAATACTCATACTAAGAGAACAATCAAACAAACATCACAGTCCAAAGAAGATTTAACTTTTTAACTGCCAAACCAATTTTCCGAATAAAGAAATTGAACAGATATCACTGGGGTAAATAATTTCATCATCTGCTTATAATAGTAGCTTAAGATGACATTATGTTAACACCTGGATGGACTAAAACTTTGCATAATAGTAACACTAGCTATTTAGGATTCTGTGTTTAAGAAAACAAAAGAATAATAAACGACAGAGGAGCTACACAATGAACACAAATGCCTTGAGTCACTGCAGTGACATAGTAACCACAACGGATGCATTAGGTAACAATAAGATACTACGATAAAATAACAAGTTACTATTTCCCTTGTCACATTGTTTCATTCTTAATCATTCTCCTGACAATTATGTCCTTACCTTAATGCTGAGGTATGTCTTAAGCAACTCATGAAATCTCAGATTCGTTAGCCTCGGCACCTTTTAAACCTTATTAAGTGCAGGTTCATCCATAAGAATCCTCGTAAAGGGCAACTTCAAGAATAGCATCTTGGTATAAAAGACTTTCAAACAACAATAAGCCAAACATAAATAAAAATTTTGTGTGAGCACTTCCAAGCTACGTTAAATAAAGAACATCATTGGCATGAATTGTGTCAACTACAATGTCACCTCCAAGGTCACTTCAACCAAGCCAGAAAAGAAACCAGCTACAATCATTACTTTTTCAAACAAATAACCCGCCTTGAAAACCAGCCTTCCCACCCCAAAAACTAGGCCTTAATAAAACAGAAGGACCAAAATAAGGGTGATCAGATCATATCTTGATATATGAATTGATCATAGGATTATTAT
This sequence comes from Dendrobium catenatum, assembly GCF_001605985.2. Taxonomy (NCBI): domain Eukaryota; kingdom Viridiplantae; phylum Streptophyta; class Magnoliopsida; order Asparagales; family Orchidaceae; genus Dendrobium; species Dendrobium catenatum. The sequence continues at coordinate 361,687 of NW_021319438.1, forward strand.
TAATCAAATGGTCTAAATAAGGACAAAAAAAACCACAAAACTCATGAAAACTAATCAGTTGCCATTGTGGTTAAACTAATAAGAAACTTAGAATACCATTTATTCCTGGCTTAAACATATGCATACCATGAAACTGACTTTACAACCATAAGGATATCAACTTAGCATCATCTTCATAATACACACAACAAACATGCACTTCCACAAAGACTAATAATCAACTAACAAGTTGACTATATGAAATAAAATAATAAGTGCATATAATGTCAATCTTCCTATAATAAACTTTATGATAATAATTATCCACAATAATCACTGCCAAAATATCATACTACTAAGAAGGAATCCAAACATAGTTTGCATCATCAATCTCAAATCCACAACCAAAGTTAGAGTCTTCCAATGTTATTGTCAAAAATAAAAGCTCTAGAGATCTAACGAATTTGAAACCAGAAATCAAAACAATGGTTACTCCTGAAAAGATGAAAGATATGCTGTAAAATGACCCCTACCTCTAGTACAAAACTAAGATGGAATTTAAAGTCGGAAAATAAAGTTAATAAGAATACACCGGAATGTCTCAGTTAAATTATTCTTCACAAGAGTTACTCTAATCTTAACTTAAACATAACTCCTGAGGAACTTGCCACGTACTTCACTAAACCTAGTTCAAATACAAAGGTATTTGATAAACATAAATCTTTGTACCCACTACCAGAAATTACATGATTCAATGACATTCTAGCAGAAAAAATATAAATAATATGGATGTTGTTCCAACCAAATGATGAATTCTCAATAGAACAACCGAAAATAATTCTTATGATTGGTTAGTAACATACTCAATGGGTTTCTTAAGTTCATTCATCATTTTAGCAGCTTCGTCCAGTTTTCTCTTTGCTTCTGCCTCTTGATTCTGTGCATGCTTGTAGACCGCCTTTCTCATATCATACTTAAGCCAAGGCAATTTCTTTTTCAGAGTTTCAACCTGCAAGTTTGAATTCAATAACGCTAAATAGGCCATGCTAGTGCAACACTGGAATGCACAAATATAAAAAATCAATAAATCTTAAATTGTAGAATATAGGACTGTTAAAAGTTATGACGGGTAAATATTAACTTCCTCGCTTTTGGACCATTTGATCACCTACCCTCTTCCATAGTGAGTTCGACATTCATTTTATATTGATCCACTAAAAAAGTATTAACCTCAGATTGTGATCTTAAAAATGTGTTTCAGGATGAATATTGACATTGTACTATTATAGATGCCATAAAATAGATCAAGGCCTCTCAACTTAAGGAAGAAAAAAAAAAATCAATGATGACAAATCAAATACTAGCCTTTCCCCGTTGACCTGCTGCATCTTTCTGGTTTATCCCTAATAATCCCATTTGTGAGTTGTGAGTGATCCAAAGGCCCTAGCTATAATGCCCAAAATTTTGAAAGGTAAATTTTTAAAAATCTTAAAAGTTTTATACCCATTTTTTGCACTCCATGAAAATGATTATAAGTATATTTATAAAATCCAATATTTTGTCATGATTATATATGTATGAGTACATTAGTATATCATAATACCCAAAATTGCCAAAATGTTCACAAGAGCTCTAAAGGCCGTGAGGGTTGTGGGCTGCCACGGCTGATTTTAGAAAATCAGGTAAGGGTGGAGATCGGGTAAGGAAAATAAGAAAAGGGAGGAAGAGGAAAGAGAGGTAAGGGAAGTGTTGAGTGAGGAGAAACTTACTTGAGGTTGTATACAAGAGGAAAAGAAGCCGGGGTGTTTCAGTGAACAAATTTACTCGAATACCCTAGAGAACGAGATGAGATACTCAATTTATGATAAATAAAATAAGAGCAATTTTATACAACATTTTTATATAATTGTGGTAGCAATTAGTTTTTTTAATCCAGCATGCTAACTGGTTCCATTGAGTTCAACACCTGTTTAGCCGATTTACTGGATATACAATGATATTTTATGAAAATGTGAAACCTAATGAAAGGTAAATGATAAAAAATAAAATTATGGGGGATAGACCCGCACAAGTAAAAGTGAAAAACCTAACGAGGTAAGCCTTAGGGACCGTACAGATGGTACTTGTCTCTCTCACTTCTAAAAGTTAAAAATTTAGATCCAACCTTAAATGAGAGAGCTGTACTCTCACTTCTAAAAGTTGGGAATTCATACCCAACATTGAATGAGAGAGTTATAAGTGTGCAAAAGTCTATAGTCATCATATATTTGTCTAAAAATACTAAAAAATAAACATAACATGAAAGATTCAAAGTTAAATATGCATTGATTTTTTAAACAACTTATGATTCTTATAAAACCCCAGTATTATTTGCAATTGACTGCAAATTTAATGTTTCTTATTTCTTTATATTATACTTGTGTGATATTGAGTTTTAGCTCATTAGCAGTGGTTGCAAAGCAGAAAAAAGTAAGGAGCCACAAGGCTCTTAGGAGAAGGGATAAGGCATTTTGTGTACATATATTTTTGGGTTACGCATAGAAGCCAGAGTTAAAAGCTGTACAATCAGACTATTGGGTATGTAAATTTTATTTGACAAGTTTAGTAAGCTCTATATTTTATTTGATGAGCTATGAATATGCTTACAAATATGAAGTGTAAATAAATTGTTAAAATTGAAAAATGCATTGTATTAGGATAGTCAAAATAGATCATTTCCTACACACCCGTTTCTGATATAAGTAATTTAGGATGGGTGTTAGTAAGAGATATATTTATTTAGATTATCCTTCTCCATTACACTCCAGGTTGATTGAGGGGGGGGGGGTGGGGGGGGGGGGGGTGTTAAATAGAGTGTGACATATATTTTAATTAATTCAATAATAACTTCTTTCCAAAGTTTAATTAAAAATATTATTCATAGTAGTTATTTAACTATATAGGAATCATTGTGATGTAGCACTTATATAGTTAAACCAACTTTCCACTCTACTTCACATGCATCAAATGATGATATAATGGATGGTTGAGATGGATTTTGAAATATATAATCATTCATATGCTAACACATTGGTTATTTCCTTATAATATATATATGTAACACGTGATTAAGACTAGTTATTATAAGCTAAATGTTTAGCAAATAGTAGTAGAAGTTTAGTGTATATTGAGAAATTTACCATCAAAAAACTTAGGGCAAGTGGTGGGGAAAAGATGACAAACACGATCAAGATCCCATAGTTTAGTTATCTCGATTTATCATGGACCTCGGTCTACTTAGTCAAATAAGATAGTCAACCAATCCTAACTAAAGGCACCTTTTCGACAGCCATGAGTTGTTTCATCCAAAGGAGTCTTGTAAACCTTAGGTGGATATTTATCTAAGAGGATACATTTAAGTCAATTTTAGGTTAACAAAGGGCATCTCAAACCAAGTGTGCCCCATGATTTATTACTCAATGAATTTTTTAGCCATCGGAGAACTTGCAAATTCTAGCCATGACTATAATTTAATGAAGTCCTTTTGCGACAAAACTACACAGTCGAATGGCCCTAATTATAAATGTTTACATATGAAGTTATTTCATTCTAAGAGCACCGATTAGAAAATGACATATGCTTACTGGCAAGATATTATTTGAGAATGAAGCATAGCAATGCGCTCGATAAGATAGGCTTTTCGTAAGCTTTGATTACACTTAAATTTATCATCATCAATAAATGATTGCGGATGATGAATGATTATTGCTTTTAAGTTAATAAGGGATAAATTTCGCTTAAATATTTTATATATATTTTACAAAATTGTTAAGGTTTTTTAATGTTGATGAAATTTAAACCAAAAGTAATTTATTATATGATTTGGAGGCTTTTCAATGCATTAACACAAGTGTATTCATGCACCTTTTAATATATGTGTTCTTTTATTTGCTTATACAATGAACCTGCAAACTTTTTAATACATTTACACAATATATTTGCACACATATCAATGTGTTCTTGTTTTATGATGTGTCTACATAATGTATTTGCATGTTTTTTAGTACATTTGAATAGTATATTTATATGATTTTCAATGTGTTACACATTTTTTGGTGCACCTACATAATGCACTTACAATTTTTTCAGTGCATTTGCATAATGTATTCACACGATTTTCAATATAATTAGTGCATTGTGTGCTTTTAGAGCGATGGCATGCTTCTCAAAATCATGACACACTATTTGACATAGTCGCACACTTCTCATGGTAGCCACATGCTTCTCAAGACGATTGTACACTTCTGAAGACAATAGCACACTTCTTTGGATGGCTACATGTTCCTCAAGACAATGACACTTCTTGTTGCATCACACATAATTCAATAATTATGTTTTGATGAGCACTTAACTTCTATCAAAATTTTGATAGTTCGTGCAAACATTTACCATTAAAATGCACAGTCTCAATTTGAAATTTAAAAGGACGACCTTCCACCTTCTGTTCACTTGCATGTATGAGTTGCAGATCCCGCGACATAGAAAGCAAATAGAAATCTCATCATATGTTTCACCTTAACTTTTTATTGTTTTTACCTGCTTGGATTTTGGTATGGTGAATTCCACAGTGAATCATATTTTAGGTATACATTGGAAGGCATAGATCTATTCATTTTATGTCGTTCAAGTTTTCATTTAGGCACAAATCTTATGGATTTTTTTGTGTTTGGCTGGAGTCAGGTGGTAATCTTCTTGCCAGTACATGAGTTATTGAGTTCTATGTTCAATACATGTCATGTTTAAATTCAAATCCTATTTTTGGTTAATCACAATGCAGGTTGCATTTTAAGTATTCAAATTGTTCTAGTTGCGAGTTTGTACTTAACTTTTCAATTTTTAATTGCATTTTTTGTTCTTAAATTTATTCTCATATGTTTTTTTGAGTCACCTACCAGTATATGTTTCAATAATCTCCCAACATCTCCCTCGTGTATGGGGCATTTTCGTAGGTGCTAGGCATTCCCACCATGCTTAAAAAAACATGCATGATTAGTTTCACATGGCCAGGATTCTTTTAACTCACATAGCTTAAAAACAAGCACTCTAATCTTCGTCACCTGACGAACTACAACATAAAATTTTTGTGTCATGTGCAAACAACACGCATAAACAATTTTTTACAATTTTTTCCACCGAGTTTGAATAGCACGCACAGGTACTTAATTTTGACACTTTGAATTATACCTTGTGTACGAGAATATATATATATATACCTCTCTAATTTTTTTAGAGACAGAGAAAGGGAAGTTGAGAGAGAAAGAGAGGGGGCATAATGTAATGATCATTTCATAGCAATTAAACTACACGCGCTAACTTGATTTGGATCTGGTAAGACTTGCATGTTTATTTAGTATCTATTAAATTTCCATGAATTTTTAGAATTATTTTTATGCCCAGTTTAGTTACCAAAATTTCATGGTTTGATTTTGAGAGAAATTAGATAAGTTGAAAGTCTACCTTAGTCCATTCAATTTATTTTTTTGGACACATTTTACATCTAACATGCAAAACAGCTTCACCATAGTGTAGAGCACTTAACAGTATATTTTAGATATATTTTTATCAATTTTTATGGCCCTCGTGGATATGAAAATAAGAGGTTTGTTATTAGATCTGTCTTCCATAAGAAATTAGCACATCTTCCACAAAGTGGGTTTTCTAGGACCATTTGGTATCTGATTTACTAATCATTTTCACCAAAGTATTCTAAGCATATTATAATATTTATTAATTATTTTTTCATAATTTTTGGCGCTCCGAATTTTATGTTAAAAAGAAATTTATATGAAATTTACAAATTACACTAAACAATTTTTATAATTATCAATAAACCCTTATAATATTTTTTCTATATATAAAATGAAAATCAATTTCCCGGATCCCATTTAAGCTCCATTTTCCTCTCGTGGTTGTGAGCTCATTCAGGAAATTAAAGAAGAGAGAGAGAGAGAGGAGAGAGAAACCTTAAGAATAAAGGTCTTAGAGCTGATTTTGTCCATCAAACTAGTTGGGAAAATTATCGAGCTCAAGATACGCCACTATTACCCTACTTCAAATTTTAATTTTTATCTCTCAAGTGAATTTTGGTATTTTATTTGATCAAATTTTACACAAACTAAAATCTATAGAGATTGAAATTTTTTTTTTACAGTGTAACTTCCAGTATGTTGTAGAATAAAATATTCTGGACATATTAACAAGTATAATTTAATTTTTCACTGTGGTATTTTTTATTGTAAGATGTTTTAAGCATTTCAGCGAATATATTGACACCAATAGAAATTGTTATAGATCGATAAAATCTTCAAAATGATGATGTCAATATTGCATATGAATGGGTTTATAATTTATAATTGTTAAATTGTGTATATAAATTTACCCCCGTAAACACTACTATTTTTTCATACATGCTAATTTTTATATTTATTTGTAATATGTTAGATGCTATTCATACATATTCTAAGTACTAATATTTCTATGCTCATGTATCTAAAATGTGTGAAAAGAAGAAAATATAGGTTGCTTGTCTTTTATATTTTATGTGCATTCAAGTGAATGAATAACGGTCTATGCACTATAAATAAATGCTTATACTGCAGGAGAAATAGCAAAATGCTCTAAAATGAAACGTTTTTTTTTTTTTGTCATGTTATTTTATTTCTGACATCGTATTCAAAATAAATGTTTACTTTGCTATTTTTTGTGTATACCTGCAATCGACACTAGTTTCATACCGACACTAATTTGATATTTGCAACAGGATATAAATATCATGATAGTTATAATAAGCATGTTCTACTGTTAATATGATATTATACTGGCATGCAAGTTATCTCTTATATATTCAACTTTTTTCTACTAATTTTAAATCCTCTATCTTCTAAACATTTTTCCTCTTTTGTTGATATATTCAGCTTTAACTCCTATCCTTCACATCTCATTTTTAATACACCAAACTTAATCAAATTTTCTAGATTATATATATATATATATATATTATTTTTTCTTCTTTTAACTTCTTCGATCTCCTATAAGCCTAGCTACGAAGGATATTATATAAATCATTAAAAATTATAGTATTTGTTTTTTAAGAATTCTAGCTTTTCCTCGTAATCATAGAAATACTTTCTACCATTTTTAAAATTATGTTTCAATACATTGATAAACTTTTATGATACTCTATCATCATATTTACTTAGTTTTGTATGATCTTTTTTTAGACCTTAAATTTCTAGCAAGAAAACACTAATTCATACTATAAGATATTATAATTTGTTAACAAATACACTATAATATACATTATTTTAAAAATCAGACCGGGCCAACCAATTCAATTGGTTGAACAGGGAATCAGTCAAGTGTTCAAACCCAAAAACTAGTTTAGCATTGGACCAATCAAAACTAGATTAAACTGTCGGTTCAACCAAGTAACCGACGAACTGGTCCCAGTTTCCAAAAATTGCCCAAGTCAATTGAAGCATTTAAATAATTTATATAAATATTAAATAAATTCTTAAACTTAATAATTTAATATAAATTATATATATATATATGTTTATTTATTAGTGATAAATGATCTAATACAAGTGATATATAGATCCAAATTTATAATGTGAAATTAATATAGAATTTAAGGTGCAAATTACATCTAAATATATTATATAAATTAGTAATAATTTGTATTAAATTTATAAGTTTATATGTGAATTAAATTTATACTAAATATAAATTAAATTTAAAATTGAAGGAATCTAAAATTTAAAATAATTGATTATTATTTGTGTATAAATTATATTTATTTTTTAATCATAAATTTGTATTATTAGATGATTATTACATTATTATTATTTCATTTAGATATTATTTTAAAATTTTGATATTTATTATGTCATCTAGTTTAACCCCAGTCGAACCATTGAACATTGAATCTCTCTTTTTTTTTCAGTTCTATATCTGATCCAATTTTCACAACCTTGATAATATATTACATAATAAATCATATCATGTGCATATAATGAAAGTGTAAGCGTGTAACATATGTGGGTATCATTTTGACAAAAAGTAAGAGTATCATAGTTATAATCACTTCTTATTCACTTGGAGCATCCGGACACAAAAAAGCAAATAGTAAACAATCCCATGTATCACTTCGTGGGGGAAATTCATTTACCCCGTTAACCAAACCACCAAAGCATATGCTTCGTACTTGCTTTTAACCAAACAAGGCCATAGTTTTGACCAAATATTTTTTAACAATATTTGAGGTACCTTTACTGCAATTTAAAATACAAATTTACATGACACTACACACTAGTTCCTCTTTCACTGGGAGTTGAATAATTGGGTGTGATATTTGAAACGTAAACTTTAAACTCACAGCACTATTAATTAAAATTTTAATAGTTGTGAAGATATAGAAGCAAAAACAATTTACCATTTCGAGATGTAATTAAATTTATGAAATGTCTCCTTCTATGTCTCAAAGTATAGATTCTTAATATTTGATGAAAGTGTTTATGAAGAAATTCATTTCAGATGTTTTAAAATTAACTCTAGAACACATCACACCAAATAATGCCTACATTTTTGTACATTTTTTTGTCTGCCTTAATAAAGATGCAAGCATTTTGTATTTCATCGTATCTGTTCAATACCAGAAAGTTCTTATTTATATTCTTTTAAACCAAGAAAATGCAACAGAAGTGCATGCTTCACATTGGATTCATGCTTTCTAAAATATTGAGTTGAAATTAAAGCCATACTGAAGGAATTTATCTAAGACACCACAGACTTCTAAAAGAATTGTCATATTCACCATATATGTCAGGATCCAAAAGACTGAAATAAGTATAATATTGCAACAGGTAAAATAAAATTTCAAAATAATATACTTGCCTTGGACAAAATTTTTTCTCTTTGACGGACACGCTCCACGTCCTTTTCTTGCTGCGCATTAAGGGCTTTCAGCTGATTCAACGTGTCCTTATTTCTGGCAACACTCTACAACATATAAGTGCATCACAAAAGCTTTAGCAGAATTTTGTCCACAACAATTACAACAATTATCCACAGGTAGTAGATATTCGTCCCAAAGAATAGGGTATTTGTACTCAAAACTTATATTTTATGATTGCATGATGGCCCAAAACGTTAAGAAACATACCACTTCAAGATCCTTCAATTCTCTCCTTTTATCAATAAGTTTCTGATGTTGAACTGGTAATTGAGGATCACCGACAGCTTTTTCAGTTTCTTGCAGCAGTTGTATAGGAGTTAACTTAGCAAACTCGCATACTCGATCTTGAGGTAAGAACTGGGCCAGATTCAAATGCATGTCATGAAGAATAATAGTACCCATGACTCGAATAACATGAGGATCAACCATAGCACAATTGATAACGATCAACAACATGGCAAACAAAAGAAATCAAAACTACTTCTCAGACATAATTGAATTGACCATGTGTACAAAGGGGAGGGTTCTAATAAAAGAATGTAAGATAATAGAGTAATATTTTAATATCCTGGTTGATTCAGCATGTTGAACTCTATGTACTTATTTCATCAGTCAACTCAGGCGATATGACAAAAATAGCAGACGACGGATGCAAAGTCGCATAATTTCAATTTAAAATGCAATGCTAACATCAGAATATTCAAACGTCAACCATACCGCGAGAATAGACTCTGTCGAAGCATTCATAGCATCGAGGTTATAAGGTAGAAACCCTACAACTAAGTCGATAAAAAAACGAAAACAATGTTTAATTAATGTGATGTTGTGCAACTCAAACTCAAGATGCATCTACTACAAAAGTCACCCAATCATAACGCGATTATTATAACAGATTGCATCGACGCATCTGAAATAATGGAAATACCTAGAAAAGTGTATTGCATCATCAAATCATTGTATAAAAGAAAAACATGAAATTTGCCTACACATGTGAGACAAGGTGAGGCTATGAGATGAAATATACCGTACTTGAGCAACGAAGATTTACAAAAAAGAAAATCTATTTTTTATTACAAATTAGATTAAATTAAAAATTATAACTATAATTATTGCAATTAACATTATTATCTAATTACATATGCATAATATTTTAATCAATTTTAGAATAAAATTATATTAAAATTAAAACTAAAAATTACTACGATACTTTAAAAAATCATTATTCTAAGAAAAATACATATTATTTTTAATTAATCAAAATTGATATATAAATATATACACACACATACATATACATATATGTATTCATCTTGTTGTTTACCATTAATTAAGGGGTTATTTAGTTGGCTAAAAAAAATGCAGTTTAAAAAAATGCAATTTAAAAGAAATATAAAGTGAAAGGAATACTTTCGAATTGTTTGGATGAGTATAAAGTATATGCATGTGATTTTTTTTAAATAAAATGAATGTAGTGTAAAGTCCAAAGATGTTGACAGTGATCAAGCAAACTTGTTTGCAGTGTAAACAGTTCTCGCTAAAAACTAGATGAGTTTAGTTTCCTCAAAAATGAACCATTTACACTATATTTACTTTACTCTACAATAATTTTTCATCCAACCAAATACCAATATTTAAAAAAACCCTGCATTTGAAATACTTTACACCCACTTCCAACAAAACAGCCCCAGCCCCTAAGAAAAAAAAAAGAAAAATTTGCATACATCCTATCCCTGGAATTGAGATATTAACTCTCAAAAATGATACAATGGAGAAAAAGGATTCATGTAGTTGACCCCATGTAGTGGGATAAAGGTTTGATGTCGTTGTTATTGTTGTCCTATCCCTTGAATCTCATACTCCTCATAACATGCAATGATGCCAAATAATCATTTAGAGTTTAATTTATAAAACAAAATTTTAAAAATAAATATATAAACCTAGCCTAATCTTACCGATTCCCAACTCGTGCATGCATCACAACCTCAAGTGAGCCTCGGAATCTACTCCTCCCCCCCCCCCCCCCCCCCCCCCCCCCCCCCCCCTCTCCTAAAAGGACTATAAGCTCATCTCTTCTCTCCCTCACAAATGGGGCTAAGCTTTCCCTTCCTCTTCAAAATGTAAAAACCTCACTTTAATCTCAACTTCTATTGACATTAGCTTGCCTTCACACATCAACCAAAACCACGGGGGATCCTAGTCTGTCCAAAATTAGGGTTTCTCTTAAGACCATGGTAAGGGCAATACAGGGAGCAGGGATGGAATTCATGGTGGAGCGCCAGAGCCTCAAGGGAGAGGGAAGCATAGAGAAAGAAGAGGATGTTCCAAAGATAGTCCAGATACTTCTGTAACAATTTAATGAGGTGTTCCAGTTGCCTCAAGGTCTACCCCCCAAGAGAGCATGAGCATGCCATCATCCTGAAGGAGAGGGTATCCCCTATTAGTGTTCAACCCTATCGGTACCCATAGGGTTCAAAAGGATGAAATTGAGAGACTGGTCAAGGAGATGTTGGAGGCCCATATCATTTGTCCCAGTGTTAGTCCCTTCTCCAATCCTATGTTGCTGGTGAAGAAGAAGAATGGTAGTTGGAGATTTTGTGTTGATTATTAGGCTCTGAATAAATAAACGGTGTTGATAAGTTTCATATACTAGTCATTGATGAGTTGCTAAATGAGTTATATGAAGCGGAGATGTTCTCCAAGATTGATTGAAATTGAGATACCATCAGATCAAAATGCGGACAGCTGACATCCACAAGACTTCTTATAGGACTCCTGAAGGCCACCATGAGTTCTTAGTGATGCCTTTGGGGCTTATCAACACCCCAGCTACCTTCCAGTCGCTTATGAACAAGTTATTCAAGCCCTACTTCCGCAAGTTTGTATTGGTTTTCTTCGATGACATCTTGGTGTATAGCCGGTCTAAGGCTGAGCATGTGGAACACTTGAGGTTCGTGTTACTGACATTGAAAGAGCATCAATTGAATTACAATTCGAAGACATGTTCATTTACACAGTATAGGGTGGTGTATTTGGGACATGTGGTGTCCAAATCAAGAGCAGCTGCAAATCTTTTCAAAATAGAGGCTAAGTTGGAGTGTCCCATACCCAAAACCTTGAAGGGGTTTAGGGGTTCTTGGAACACAAGGTACTACATAAAGTTTGTGAGGGGATACAGCTCTATGGCATAGTCGTTGACAGAGCAACTCAAGAAGATAGTTTCAAATGGGGGCAACCACCCAGGCATTTGAGCAGCTGAAGAAAACCATGATGATTACCCCTATGTTAGCACTAATAGATTTTAGCCAGTCATTTGTAGTGGAGACTCTGATGCATCAGGTTATGGGTGAGAGCAATTCTCATGTAGAGTCTGAGACCTATAGCTTATTTCAGCCAGGTGATGATTGATAGGGCCAAGCTAAAATTAGTATATGAAAGGGAGTTGATGGCAATAGTGTTGACAATACAAAAGTGGCAACCTTACTTGTTGGGGCGACACTTCATAGTCAAGACCGACCAGAGGAGCTTGAAGTTATTATTATAACAGTGGATGGTGACAGAGGAGCATCAACGGTGGCTTTCAAAGTTGTTGGGTTATGATTTTGAGATCCAGTACAAGCCCGGGTTGGAAAATAAAAATGGAGATACTCTCTTCAGGCATAGTAAAGACTCTCAAGTTATGGCTCTATATGTTCCCATCGTGGTGGATTGGAAGGCCGTAAAGCGTGAGAGCGAGCAGGATGAGAAGCTGAGTAAGATTAGAGGAGACTTACAGCAGGACAATGATAGCCATCTTGGTTACTCTTCAATGGGCAAAAGCTGCTATACCAAGGCCGATATGTGCCTTCGAGGACATTGCCACACATCCCTCACTTGTTACAGAAGTTTCATGGCATAGCTATTGGGGGACATTCAGGAGTTCAAAAGACATATCATAGATTGACAGTGGAGCTATACTGGGTGGGCATACAAAAGGATTTAGATAAGTTGGTGGCCAGTTGTGATGTGTGTTAAAGACACAAATACCTGACTATGGCTTCAGGTGGTCTTCTATAGCCTTTAGTATTACCCGAGAAGGTGTGGGAAGGGGTGACTATGGACTTCATTGAGAGACTACTTAGATCAGATGGGTTCACTGTGATTCTATTGGTGGTGGAAAAATTGTGCAAATATGCTCATTTCATTCCCTTACGCCACCCATACACTGCAATGTCGATGGCAGCCACATTCATTAGAGAGGTGGTCTATTTGCATGGTATACACAAGGCCATTGTGTTCGATCAGGACAAGGCCTTTCTGAGCCACTTCTGGAGATCAGAGTTATTCAAGATGCATGGGACTATCCTGAAGCAGAGTATAGCTTACCACCCACAGACGAAGGGCTAGACGAAGGTGGTGAATCACAGTGTAGAGACTAATCTTCATTGCTTTGTATTAGATGCACCAAAGATGTGGTCCAAGTGGTTATCCTTGGCGAAATATTGGTAACAACACTTCACATCATACAGCTGCTCAAACAATATCATTTAAAATCCTATATGGAGAGATCCACCTCATTTAATATATTATGGTCACGGCAACACACCAGCGCCATTAGTGGAGCAGTACTTAGGAGAAAAAGACTATATTTTAACATATTGAAGGAACATCTACGAAGAGCATAGCAAATCATGAAGAAGCAAGCGGATGAACACAAAAGAGACGTGCAATTTAAGGTTGGGGATAGGGTTTATCTAAAGATCCAACCTTACGTACAAAGGACTTTGGCTCGACAAATGAATAAGAAGCTCTCCCCTGCTACTTTGGGCTATATGAGGTAGTGGAGCGCATTGTCGCAGTAGCATATCGCTTACAGTTGCCATCGACCTCAATCATCCATCCTGTATTTCATGTATCGCAACTGAGATGATCCATTGGAAACCACACACCCTCGCCCGCACTACCAACCACACTATCAAAGAATGTGGAGATGATATTAGAATCATTTGATGTAAAAGATGTGCGTCAAGGAGACAAGTGGATCAGGGAGATGCTGATAAAGTAGAAGGATTTACCAGAGTATGAGGCGACATGGCATCCAGAAACAATTCCCCTCTTTCCATCTTGAGGACAATGTGACTTTTGGGGAGAAGAGTATTGATACGGCTGGTGGCAGCCCACCTGCCTAGGCGAGCAGCAGCCCAAGTGGGGCCTAGGACCTCATTTATCACCTATAAGAGAAGAGGCTTTGGGGTAAAACTCTTTGGGAAAGATGTAAGAGGCATTCATTAGGGGGCTTAGGTTATTTAAGGGGGGAGATTGTAGACGATTAGGGTTTATGTTAAGTTTTGTTTGTTGCAACAGTTTTTGTTGGGTATTTGGATTATTAGTGGCTGCTAGGAATTGTGGGAGAGTTGATTCACCTCTCAAACAGTGAATCAACTTGTATCTCGTCTTTTTTTGCTTGGAGATTAGTAAATACATCCCACTTGGTGTAATTTATGTATCCATTTAAAGCAAGTTATTATTTTATTTATTGTTTTGTGTTGTTTTAATGATCAAATCCTATCACAAGGTCACCAAATTAATTGATTTGGTTATAAATTGAATGAGATTGGATAAAAATACTCAACTTATGACAAAGAATTTTATGCTCTCGTTCAAATTATATGATACAAGTGACATTATTTACTGATAAAGAAATTTGTTATCATTTCTAATAATCAAACATTGAGATCCATAAATGCTATGGTTGTCAGTCCTAGACCCAATATGAAAACTTGGCTTAAATCCAACATGAAAAATATAGGTTTGGGCCAACCCATGTAAGATTTGAATTAAGTTCAAGTTAGCTAAAGTGACTTGAAAAATAAAACAAATCAAAGTCAAGTCAATTTGAAAATAATGAACCCGCCGTTTTTATTCTTTTTCTAATGAAAAACTCATGAAATTGTAATTTATTGTTGTTTATCTCAGTTGTCAAGAATCAAATAATTGTATTTATTTTTGGTAAGTTGACACAAACTCATCATAACTTGAAAAAAATTATGTCGTGTCGATCAGGTTTGAATTTAGCTGAGCCATGTTCGAGTTTCTTTTTTATCCTTATAATAAATGAGTTGGGTTTGAATTCACCATATTCATGTTGGGTCGTTTTCAGGTCACAAACACAAACCTGACCCATGAACCCAAAGTGATGCCCATAATAAATACTCAGAAGAACTTGAGTAATATATATGCCAAGTAGGTTAAGTACCTTTAGAACTACACTTTACCTTGAAACATTCTATAAATGCATTTTCGTAAGTTTTGCATATTCATGTACCTAACTTTGACTGAACATGGGAAAAGTATTCAACAAGCCATGAATTTTACTTAATGTATTGAGATCATAAGAATATGCCATACATTCCTTCTGCTTCCTTAATGGTTTAAGCTTAAATCTTTACAAAAGTAGTAGTTTTTGCATTCTTATGCATCTTATCATGACCATACTTAGTGGGGAAATACATGCTAGCCGTATCATGTCTTGTTGGTCAAGAAAAAGTCATACATTTACTAGAATGTGTTTAACTAACATTCATTATGATAAAACGCAACTAAGAGTCAATGGGATTCATGCCAAATTGGTGAACTATTAAAAACGTACTGTCTTGTATAATTATCTTTTTGCCCTTTGACTTCCTATGTTGATATGCGCATGGATATTCTAGTAGGATTATCCCATATTAATAGAGGTCATGATAGTGTACTAGTGGTGGAAGATAGTTTTCTAAAATGGCATATTCATTCCATGCTTAAAATCCACTTATGCATCTTCCGTATCAATACTTTTCTTTACGGCAATAGTTAGATTGCAAGGGTTACCATTGACAACAATATTTAAAAGAGATGTTAATTTTGTTTCTTATTTTTTAAAGAACTTTTGAAAATAATGGGTGCTACCTAAGTTTTCATCAATCTTCTACCCTCAAATTGATGGCCAAACTGAGAAAATAGAAGCCTATAAAATATGAGAAATGTGGTCGAAATAGTCCAAGTAATTAGGATATGCATCATCCTGCCATAATTTTACATATGATAAAAGTATATATAAAACTATGAGCATAACACCATTTGAAATTATTAGGGATGGAACCCAAAAAAGTTTATAGATCTGATTACTTTACCACTGCATGTATATTATAATTCTATTGCATCATTTGCACAACATATATATAATTTATATGATGATGTTACAAAGCAAAGTGAATTGCATGATACAAAATATTATGATGTTTTGAATGTAAATAGAAGTTCCCGGAAGTATAATGAAGTTGACTTTATAATGATTTGTGTACTTCTTGAATGTTTTAGGCAAACTAGTTCTAGGAAATTGCATTCAATGACTTGCAACCCTTTCAAAATAAATAGGAAAATTTATTCTAATGCTTATGTTTTAGATTTACATCCTAATATGTTCATGAGACTTGTTTAAAATTGCGCAATATGAGGCTCGCCTTGAGGCCCGCCTTTGCGCAATTGCAGTAAAAAACGCCTTGATGCTTACGCCTTGAGTTTTTTTTATGAGGGTTGCGCCTCAACTTGGTTGAGACCCGCCTTGAGGCCCGCTTCGCCTCACGCTATATATATTAAAACTTACATAAATCTTGAAGTAAATGTCCGACATTGGACTCTATAGGAGAGGAGGAAAGGGAGAGAGCAGTTCACCATAATGATGATTCAAATGAAGAACCCTTTAGTGATGACAGTGCTGATGACTTATGAGTTCTTATGTGATATGTCATTGCTATTTATTTTTGGAAATTGGAATTATATGTTAATGAAAAGAATACAAGGATTTGGGAAAGATAGAATTTTGAGTTGAACTATATTTCATGTTGTCTTATTATTGAGATATTTTGATTTCCACTTCATCTCTTATGTTTTTTTATGTTTTATATTATTCACTCATTAGTATATAAAAAATTTATCATTTTATGTTTACGCAATCTTTTGATTTTGAGGCTTACGCCTCAAAACACCTTGAGACTTACGCCTCGCCTCACGAATGAAAAACGCCTCAATACCCGAATACGCAATTTTAAACATTGATGTAAACAAGTCAAGTCAAGCTCAAGTCAAGGCTAACTCAAGCTCAAATCGTCTACTCAATGGCAAGCTCAAACTTGAGTCGAGCTCATACAACGAATTTGAGCTTCGCTCGTCAGAATAACAACATGCTCGCGCTTAATTGGTGTGTTCGAGCCAAAGCAAGAGAATATGGGATTGTAAGACCTTGTTGGAGATCCGATGTAAATCACTGGGGAATGCATTGACAGGACTATGATACTGTAGAATTGCATTGGGAGCACATTGAAAAGTCACAATGGGAACTTCTCAAAAAATGCATGAGCAGTGTTGAGTGTGATTGCAATGGAGCTCGTTAAAGAAGGCATTTAGAGGAGACAAAACCGGCAAGATCACGAGACAACGTGATAGGAGCTAGCTAGAAAAGGCATCGTGAGACTAGTACTATCACTTATGGAAGAAAAAAAGTTCATGTGAAAGGAACTCATGAGAGGTTGCATCAACAGGATAAATGGCGAATTGAGAAATAAAAGGAATTTAAGATAGCAGTGGCTCGCAAGCTCTCCATGAGCTCAAACTCGAGCTCATAGTTCTAATATAAGCTCATAACTCAATAAGCTTGACTCACTAACAAGCAGAATTTGAGCTTGCTCGACTCACTTACACCCATAGTTATAAGTTAGGTAGAAAGATAAACTACACTAAAATGATACTGAGAGATGACAAAGAATGAACTGCAAAAACAAGCAACTAATCTCTTGGATGAGTATATGAATATTAACTCTAAAAAAAAAGAGTTATTTGTACCCATGAAAGTTGATGCAGAACATACCACTATTCAATCCAAACAAGCTTGCAAAAACCCAATTGGCCATAAATCAACTACAAGTAATCAAATTAGCCCACAATAAAAACCAAGCCATAATGGAACCGAATTGGGCCTATTTTCAATTGATAGATTATTTGACTAATTAATAAAAATTATTATGTGAAGTCAATCAAATGTTCTCCATCTCTGAGTTGTCTGAGTGGATCGATCCAAATTTGAGATGCTTAGTTCCTCCCTCTCCCACCTCCGTCAATACAGGACGGAATATGTATTATCTCTCATTTTAACTATGCAATAACTTTGACAAATGAAAACCATGCGCAAGACATGCCCAATGAACGGGCCAAGGTCAAGAATAGTTATAACCATGGTTTTGAAAACCAGAAGGATCGGTTCGCCCGGTTCAACCGTGAACATTCATATGGCCGATTTGGTCCTCATGAAAAAATGACCCGGCATCAAACTAGTTTGAACCGGCGGTTCAACCAGCAAACCGTTGAAGCGGTTCCGATTTTAAGAATCGACCGATTCAATTCATAATCTATTTAAATAATTTAATTTAATATAAAATATTTTATTAAATATTAAATTAATTTAAATATAACACATTTTATTTAATAATGGCCAAAAATTTTATAATGATTATATATCAATTAAGCACTAACAAATCGTACCCACGTGGTCCCACCACCCCATGTGAGTCTTTAACCCATGAAAACAAGAAGAGCTATATAAACAAAATTTATACGTTTATATATAAACTAAATTTATTTTTAATCACAAATTTATATCATTATATAATTATTATATTTTTTATTTTTTATTTAAATAATTATAATATTTATTATGTCATCCAGTTCAACCCCTATCGAACCATTGAACCTTGAACCTCTCATATTTCAGGTTCGACGTCCGATCTGATTTTCACAACCTTGGCTATAACTTGAGGGATACAATGGTATAGACTTCACACTAGTTATAAAAGCTAACTTTAGACATCACTCCTTCTGTGATCCCTCATCTTAGCCTTTTTTGCACCAATTCTATCTCATTTCCTTTGTAGCACTTTCTTGATATGCATAAGCCGATATAAATGCAATCTAATTTGTACAAAATTTAGAGCATACAAATTTCTTTCGTCAGATCACATCAATTAATAATATTAATTTTGCCGCAAAACTATCTTCTATTCTTATTTGCATTCTTTCAGCATTAGTCTACAACAACAACAACAACAACATCAAGCCTTTGTCCCACTACGTGGGGTCGGCTACATGAATCCTTTTTCGCCATCTTTCAGCAATAGTCTACTAGATTAAAAACCTATTATTTCTGAACTATTGTATTACGATTTAGATGATTTATTTTCAATTTCTGGATTACGCACCTTGTATTGTCCCCCTGAATTTTTTCAAGTTCAATTTGCATCATGCCAGCCAATGATCATATGCAAATCCAAATTCATAAATGCCCAATACAGTGGTCAGCATGCCAATGATGTTACTAACAAAGGAAGAACCTCTTGGAATATATGTTCAACTACCAATGAAATGCCAAGTTATTAAAACAAAACTAAAAATCCACCTATTTGATAGGAAGATAATGTATTTCATGCTAGTGAATATATATATATATATATATATAGAGAGAGAGAGAGAGAGAGAGAGAGAGAGAGAGAGATTTCCATATCAACCATGAGGTATGAGTTTAGGAGCTCACTTGAGTCAAATTATTGACTTGAATATTGAACTTTTGAATAACCTCAATAACATTTTTTTTGGGCACCACAGCACCTGCAATACAGAAGTTGATAAAAGCATTCATTGACATGCAGAAGCATCATAAGATATAAATATTTCCAAAATCCTACAAGGAACAAGACCCATTAATGAAAAATTGCTACAACCATATAACCTGCGGGGACAAAAACTTAACAGGCAAATATTCGATATGATAATACCATTGAGAGTCCACTCAGACTTGTTGTTAATATCAATCTTCCTCAAAATTGTAATATTTTCCTCCAAGGTAAAGCCCCTCAAAGCAATCTTTATATAACCGGATTCCTCACCCCGCTTCACAAAAGCCCCTACACTCGAAGCCCTTCCAAGAAGCTGCAGTAAACATGTCAATGAGCTAGAAAAGATGTTGTGAAAAATTATTACAAGAATCCAACATTTGGTTGAATGGAGTTTAAAAACAATATCATATTTAAATAAACTATAAAAACACCACAAAATCTCTTACAATTGTTGGTTTTATTCACATACAACATGAGTAAAAATTAAACTATTGCTTTCAAAAACAGAGGTTTTAAAACTCTGCTTCAATTCCAACATGAAAGTTTTAGTTTTGCTTCTTGTGATAATTTTGTCGATTTACAGATTCAATTTTATTTGGGTTTCTGCTGCTTTTTAAATTATATGTACAACAAAAAAAAGAATGTGTGATTGGGTTAAGTTACAACACATGAAATTTGGTATATAACCACTTAAAATTATGATGCAAGTACACAGTATTAAGAATTTTCTAGTTCTCTAACGATCTATCAATCAATTCAAAGTATCTCAGACATATTTTCACACTCTAGATGACTTTTTCTCTCCCATTTGGTTGCTTTCTTGCTGTGGACAGCAAGCTATCTGCTGTTTTCCTTCTTTGAATTGATGTAAACAGCAATAAGAATTGGTTTTCCCATCCCTCTAGGTTGCGGATTGCCCAGACAGCAGACCCCTTCCACTGATTTTGATCTATGAGCTGTATTCTACTTTTATTTTGCTGTAAACTGTTTTCCCTCCTCCCTGTAGATCTTGGCCAGACCTGGTGGGTGGCGGCAGCAACCAGGAAAACCTTCAGTGACTGCAGGTGGCCAACAATAGCAGCCGAAAGGTGGCCAACAATAGCAGCCGAAAGGTGGCCAGCAGCTGCACAGAGCACTTGGTGCCCTTTAGACCTGCTGGAAAAGACCAACAGCTGGAGGAGAGATGGGAGAGAAGATTGAGATAAAATCAGTTGATTTTTATCACAAGAATTAAGCCCATTTGAAGGCAGTTGCAGTAGAAAAATAATTCAATTATATAATCCAATTCTAACCCTCTCCCAACCCCCAAAAAATGAGACAAACTCCATAATTTAAGAAAACCTATCTTGAAATAAAAATTCACATAGAAAAGTCTAGTTGTCCCCTAATTTTCATTAGTGGCAATCAAATCCTCATCATCATCATATCAACCTATGCTACTAGCACTTGCCTAAGGTGCATTTGTTATTGTATTCATGAGAGAAAAAATGGAGTAAGTAGCTTGAGTCACTAGATTTTTGAGTCACTAGTTCTTGCCTCTTTGATCATTAGGTGACTGAACAATGATGTGCTTCGCCTTTGGATACTTGTTGACTTGATCTTCAATCTTGATGATGCAATATGAGAATCACAGCCATTGGCATTCTCTATTGAGAGAATGGACCGTTTATATTTCAAAAATCCTGATCCCTTTGATTTTTCCATGTTCTGATGTCCAAAGTGATAATAGAAGGTCTGATTGATCATCTACTACATCTTATCCCATATCATAGTAAGGCCTCAGTAATTGCATTATAATATAATTTTGGCAACCAAGAGTTTCAGCAGAGTTTTTCTCATAAGCCCCAAGTTTCTTCAAACTTCACTAAACCTATAGATTTTCAGCCTAAAATTCTGAAAATCAGCCAAAACCAAAAACATTAATGAATATTCATTCGTTTTCAATTAAAACGACCAAAAGTTTAAATCATAACTAAAGCATGGTCTCTATTTGCAAGCAACCAAATGAGCAAACATAAACATAAATTCACAAAGAAAAATATTAACAAAATCTCCAAGGCAAGACCTGCGGCTCTCCGGCAAGACCCAAAGCAACGGCGCACACTAGAGAGCTCTTCCCAGATCCGTTAGGGCCAATTACGAGGTTGAGACGGGATCCAGGCTTGCATACAAGGTGATCATACGTCATGAAGTTGTGTATCACGATCTCCGTTATGTTGCCAGGCAAATAATCGTCTTCCCCTCTCGTATCGCACGGTTCGGGTGGTAGTTTGAGTCGCTTGGCAGGGCGTCCCGACATGGTGAAGGAAAGAGAAGAAGAATAGAAGACGAAGATAGCTTCTGTTTCTCCCTCTCCTTCACCGCGAGATCCCCCTGGTTTTTACCAACGGTTATGGTTTACTAAGCGGGAAATGCTATATGTAAAAACCCTAACGCTCGGACTTAGAAGCCGAATGGTGCCGAGTATACTCGATCGAGAGAGAGAGAGAGAGAGAGCACTTCGGACCGGACGGACCAACTGGAAGATTGATATAGAGGAAGAGGAAGAGAGAAGAAGAGCTCTAGGGCCTGAACTAATGAACTATCACAGTACACTTAACATATGAGACGATTTTTTTTACAGTTTCTTAAAATAAAATTTAAGTACAAAAATTTATTTTAAGGAATAATATTTTTTATTAAAATTTTATTTTAAGAAACAATAAAGAATGTCCCAAATAAAATCTAAATAGTAAATAGTGCCGTTAAATGTGTGAAGCTTCAATAAAGTGCATAATATTATCAAAATAACAAGTTGAACCTAGTCTAACATAGTGGTTCTTATTTATTTAAAGTTATAAATAAAAATTATTGAATATTATTTGGTAAATGAAATTTTTATCTTAATAATAAATTCTGACATAATTTAATTAAGTCAATATAGTTGAGAGGGTCACCTCAATTAAAATCATCTAAATAGAGAATGGATTTTAGGGAGTGGAAAATATATTTGAATAATTAAATCATTTCATTAGCATTCACGTATTTTTATTTAATTTAAAATAATTTAAATAGCTCCTTTCCCATTATCTCACATTATTCTCTTAATCAATTTCTCTTACCTCTCCTCCATAGCTTATCCCAATTAGAAAAAAATTGCCTCAGTGTATCCTAATTGAATTACTTATCATGGTGAATTCAAAATCATGGAATTTATTTTGCAATTAGTGCAATACATAAAAACTTTGTATTACACTTATCTCATAGCAATATCATGATTCTAAATCACATATTACTAAAATTTTATCAAAATATCCTAACCCAAATTTTTTTTTTCATCTCCCCCCCCCCCTTTTTTTTCCCCCCCCCCCCCCCCCCCCAATGTGCCTCTCTCTAGCAATAGGATAATCAAAAGTATTAGATGATAGAAAGGGTTTAACAACCAGAATTTAATTTAGAAATATTGTAGTTGAGTGCAGTATATCCATCACTAGGAGCAAGTTGAAGATCATAAGCTAGAGAATTTCATTTTATATTTTTACTTAATTATGTGTGTGAAAACTTCATAAGGTATTATAATTGTATGTGTGTGTGACTCGATATGTGTAAGGTGGATTTTTATATGTTAAATTGCTAATGTAATGCACAATTGATTTAATTAAGCAGCTCATGCATAGAGCGAGTGTTGGTCAAGCAAAGAGTTGGGGAGGAGTTTAATGGCAAGACAAACATGATACTAGTGACTAGTTATGATGATTACTAGTATGGGCAACCCCTTTAAAGGTGGTTATTAGTGTGGACCTCCCCTTCCCTTTTCCCTCTTCTTTTCAACATTAATTTTCCCATGTTGTAAATTATATTTAAATATCATTTGCTATGGAATGAGGTGCTTAGACAATTTTGTGACTAAAGTTGGAGTGATTTCCAAGTGACAGCTTGCCTTGATGGTCGGCCATAGGATAAGGGTTTGATAAACTCTCTCACCCACCCAATCATTTTTTATGAGTCAATATATTTTATTATTCTATATTTTGCAGTAATATTTTGTTGTTGTTTTGCATGGTTAAATCTCAACTTAGTTCTAAATATGTTTTATCAAAATAATTTCCGAAAAATTCCCACTTAGATTCACTTATAGAAAATAGTCAAATATGGGCTGAAATATAACCAAGTGTTGTTCCAATTTGGATTTTAATGACCCGAAAAAATTCTAAAAATTATGAGAATCCTAAGAACACATCTTAAGATATCCCACTATCATTAATCGTTAATTTCACCATTTTTTCATCAGTCTAAGCCCCGCCACTAAAATTTTAAACCATAACTAGTCTAATTGGCGAGACATTAAGAACCTAGCCACTTCTAAAATAAATAAATAAATGTTTGGATTCCTCCAAAATTTTGAAAACTTTTATATTACAACTTGATCTTATAATGTAACTTCTTCAAGTGATTTTATGGGTTTTTTTATCAATATTTTTGGAGATCTAATCAATTGAAGTCAGCCAAGTGTTATTTAAAATTTCATGCCCAAACCCAAGGCTGACTCTTATTACACTCCCAACTTGAATTCCACCAACAAATTCACTCCGCCAATTTATTTAACACTTATATAAGACACTTTTGAAGGGTTGAAACGTAATTTAACACTCACCAAGTGTGAGACCTCTAGATTCAGAGTTTTAATCAGACCCAATTGACCTGATTTAGAAAAGGTAATTATTTGAAATTTTATATTATGATCATTTGAATGTGTTTGGGAGTGTATTGGTGCATAAAAAATACTACATATGTTCTAGGATGAATCCCAAAGGCTTGGAGTAAATTTTGAAAAAAAAAATTATTGAAAATTTCACTTTTAGAGTGCCCCAATATTGGTGTCTAAGCGCACTAGCGATGCAATACCAGACGCCAAATAGTGCAATTATAGCGCAATAGTCTCAAATTTCAAATTTTTTGAATTAGCGCTACAGCGCTAAGTGGTAGCGCCAAGGCACTAGGCCACTATTCCATTCTTTTTGATCCAATGAAGTCGACATTGATGAGAGAAAAGAAGGGTTTCTAATGAGAGAAACTTTATTTTGAGCAGCTTCTGGCCCTTTTTAACTGTCAGGATAATTGGAAAAGTTATTCGTCTCGAGGTATGTAACATTTTGTTTATCTCAGTTTTTAATAATTCAATGATTTTGGGATTTTTTTTAATTAATATTTTTGTTACCCGAAAACAAGGATCACTTTGTATTGGTTTAATTTTCATATTGTAACTTTGTATATGCTATAGAGTTTGTGATTATAAATATTTTGAATGTTGTCTAGAACTTTTTTTTATGAGTATTCTGTAATTTGTGTTGTTTTTTATTAAATAAAAAATAATCTATACTTTAAAAATGTTGTCCTAGTATGATTGAAATCTTAAAATAATATTTTATAAATTCTATGATCATTTGGTTATATTATGAAGTGGTGAATTTTGCTTAGTAGTGTTTTTGTTTTCTATCAATAAAACATTTTGGTAATTTCTGAATTGAGTTCAATTATACTTTAATTAATGAAATGCATTAAAAATGTGTATAATGGTGAAAGAAATGCATGAAAATTTGATGTGATGTGATGTTATGTTGAACCAGTGGGCGACTAAGGTGGAATTTTGTTATACTGATGCTAGTGAACAACTGAGGTGGGATTATGTTATGTCTGCGCCAGTGGGCGATTAACTCGAGATTTTGTTATGCCGGCATTAGTGGGTGACTAAGGTGAGATTCTATTATGCTGGAGTCAGTGGGCGACCGAGGTGAAAATTTGATATACTAATGCTAGTGGGAGATCAAGGTAAAATTTTGTTATTCCAGGGCTAGTTGGTGGTCGAGGTGGTATTCTATTAATAAAGATATATGAAATTTGGGCTTGAAAGTCATTATGAAATATTTAATTATAATTCAAAGTTTCTTAAGTTATTTAAAATGCTTTTAAATACTTAAATAAAGTTCAATTTTAGCTTATGTTTCAGTTTTAGCTTTTTATATAATACTTTAGTTTATAGTTACAACATAGTATTTTTCAGTCATTTGGTTTCAGCTATTAATTTTTGTTTAAAGCTATGATTGCATACTGAGCCATGTTAGCTCATGCTTACTTCTACTTCCATTTTTAGGCCAAGGGAAGCATAAGGAGCAAGCTGAATAGTTTTGGATAATAGACCCTAATCTGTGTTGTGGGCATATTTTGGTTAGTTTTAATTTTTTAAGGCTTAATTTTTATTTTGTTATATTGTATGTTGTCAAGCGCTCTTTTAGATATTTCAAATTATATATATATATATATATATATATATTTATATATTTATATTCAATAGTTTTTATCTTTATTTGTATTCAGTAGTGGCTCTGTGATGTATTTAAATTAGAAGTTTTTTTAGTACTTCTCCAATTGGTTCTTGGGGTTTGAGTCTTGCCACAATCGGCCACGGTATGACAAATGTGATATCAGGTCATATCAGCCCAGGTATTGACACCAAGTGGCCTCTCCAACAAGCCACGCCACCATTACTACCCTTTAATATCCAAGTCATGCAACACCTTAAAACACAATGTACTCAATCACCCCCTTCCTCCTTTGAATGTCAAGGATAGATCAATTTTGAAGTACATTTTAGTAAAAACCTTCCCTAACATTTATCCCCTCTAACATCTAATTTAAGTTCCATCATCATTGATCGCATCATCATCAAGCTTGTTGCATCCACTAATTTAAGTTCTCAACAAACTAGTATGGAGGGTGAATGTGTTGGATTATGAAATAGATATTGAGATCAAAAGGTATATATTAAAGTTATTTTTACTTAGTGAATTTATTGTATTAAGAGATAAATGAGATCTCAAAAACTCTTACATTACTTTTGCTTCCTAATATTAAGAGAATCCTTTCATCATATCTTTGTTGTGGATGTTGGTCTATACAATTGAATCACTTAAATATTTTTGTATTTATGTTGTGCTTAGTTTTTATTGTTCACTTATATTTATTAATCTACCAAATTAATAGAGATCATATATTATAATTTATACTTGTCCTCTTATTATCTAAACCCTCAAATTGTGACAAAATTTATATTATTTATGGCAAGGACATATCTCAAAATCTCCCAAAGACAATAATTAAATTTCAGCATATCATTTATAAAATCATCATTCAAAAAATAAATAAATAAATAAATAGAAACACTTTTGATGTCAACAATCATTTTTTTATGAGCAGATCTTGATCAAAATAGATTGCTAGTTATGATGTAATGATACTTATGTAATTTTGCTAGATATACTTCAAATTGTTATAAAACTTTTTTATCCTCATCATTAACATTCATTTCATGAACGCCAAATTATCCTCTACTTGAGAGGCAAACACTTGACTTTATCTTCTTCTTTAAGAAAATCCTAAGAACCATGAGAATTAATTAACCTCCAACCCCCATTTCATATGTCAATTACTCTAAATTCAACTTCAAGTTGTTCTCTTAACCATATTAAGAAGTGTAAGGAATTTATTTGCTAATGTAGAAATACGCCTTCTTATGCAAAAGCCCCACAAAATCCAAGAACATAATATTTGGTTCAAACTTATAAATTGTGATAATAAGAAGGCTCGCATTAAGTTTAAAAGGTATATTAAGATTATAAACTCCTATTTCATTTAGAGAGACCAAGATAAGAAGTGCACGTGAACATAATCACATCCTTGCTCTTGCTTTGTCTTTTGTAAAATCTATTTTTGATGGGTAGTGATGTGAACCTTCCTACATCTATTCTATCACAGGACATCAATTCCATCTCCTTCATTATAAGGCTTCAATGAAACCTTACGATCTTTATAACTGTTTGGTGTTCCTTGTATTGCTCCTTTTGCTATAGGACTTCCACTTTCCTAGCATTTGACTTTGCCATACTTTTGGTAAGGGTTTTTAGTTCTATAGGACTATAGCTATATGATCACTTTAAAAAATATCATATCATTAATAATGTGGCACATGCACGTCAACTCTATGATTTGCCTCAAAATGACATAATTATATTGTAATTAAAGCTAAAGCCCAAATGGTCCCCAATAACTTAGCCAATGAGTTCTGAACAATAAGATAAATCTAATATGACACAAAGCATTATGTTAGATAATGTCAACTAAAACTTGACTCCTTCTGCAAGTATCCATCCCAAGTCTAGTCATATTATGCCTTAAGAAATTGATATATGTCAGTATAAGTGGGGATTTTATGATCGTTAGGTGTTCGTCTTGCAAATCGATTTCACCATAGTATTTTAAATAAAATGTGTTATTTTATTAATATATTTTTTATAATAATTTTTAAAGTCCCAAATAAATTTATGTGAATTTTCTATTATAACTTAGTTCCTACTATAACGTGTATATGATTAGCCAAATATGAAAAGAGAAACATTCCCCAACATGGTCATAAAAAATTTGTGGGCTTTGAATTTTATCTAAATTTTCCTGAGAATGCATGTTTTTTGGTCAAATTTTTAAAAGATAGATTTGACGCAGATAAACCAATACCCATATATTTTGTTGTGAGGACTTTAAAATTTAGTTTTAAATATATCATAGGCACAAATTCCTATAGGTAATAACTTCTAATAATAAGAGAACACTACAATTGAGGCAATTTGATATATATTAAATACTTAACTTATAATAGTAATTTGGGTTTATGATAAAAGAAAAAATTTATCTCCTTTAACATAAAGCGATTGTGGAGAAAATGCTTTCAAACCCAATCAATATCTCATGATTTCGTCATATGAAGTTGTCACAAACTTTAATTTATTTTATTAATGGAGGTAGTTAACCAAACCTAGCCGAAATATCCTTGTTGGTAATTACGAGTTACTTTATCCACGAGAATATTCTAGGTTTGGGATTGATTTTTTCCTAAGGAGAAAATTTAACGCAATGTTAGCTGATAAAATATTTTGTGCTCTATCAAGTGCATCCTACAATTCACACCTCAAAGGACAGAGCCATTGTGGAACATCCTGACTTAGAGCATAATCATAATGTAGTATTATTATTTTACAATAAAAATATCATGCCATAAGTCTTGTATCATAATCATACCTTGGTAGTGTTGTTTTATGCGACTTGATAAGAAAACACATGTTATATCCTTATTAGCATGAGATCTTTTGAGAGTGATTATAACAATAAGCATGATATGATATTGGCTCTTTGTATGTTGAGATTTTTTTTATTATTATTACCATCATCAAACAATTTTCATAAGGTGGGTGAATCATTGCTCTAAGTTTAAGGGTGATAGATCTTATTTGAATTATTTTATAATTTTTTTTTATTTTCTTTAAATTTGAGCTCAAAATTATTTGTTTTTGGATATGCAACCATCTTGAAAATAATATTATTGTTTAAGTGAGATTTATTATCAATATGATAATCATCATGGTAAGACTGTTTGCATTATTTGTATTTAAAATTTGAAAATTTGATTTTAAAATGGACCCCTCTAATTATAATGTGTAATAACCATGCACATCATAGGGATACTTTAATTTAAAAAGATTCATTGCTTGAATTTCATACTATGTCCATATGCCTGTAGAGGATCGAGCTCTTAATTTACATACGATTTGAGTTTATTACAGCTTTGCCCTTTAAACAAAACGACCAACTTGAGAGCTTACATAACTCGATGAGTTTAACTTTTTAAAACGGACTTGAAATTTTTAAAACAATTGCGAGCCTTATAAAATATTTGCACGCTTATCAAAGTGAAGGAAATTTCCATTCAAGTCATTTTCAACTTGCACCAAATTCTTTAAATAAATCATTTAGCATGTTTATTAAAGCATTAAATCAATCATTTAGCATGTTTATTAAAGCACACGCGACTATGTTCAATTTTAAAGAGTTGAACACTTATCAAAGCACATACATGTCTTTTGAGGCATCATATTTGATTTGGAGATTTGCCTCACAAAGCACATGCAAGATGGAATTCTCCAAATTTGTTTGTTCATGTAAATGCCTTATCGTTAGCAAGTGCACAATAAAGAAAAATTTAAAATAACCCCCAAAGTATTCATGCTTGATAAATTTAGTTACAATATCATATTTCCTCAAATTAGTCCCTCATGTTATAATTTTGATGTGAAATTGACCTCAATTTAACCTTAAAATGATTATTTTGAATCAATTTTGTATCATCAAATGACTAAATTTGAGCAAATTTTTAATCAATTTAGTCTTAAAGGCATTTCATCATGAATATAGATAAACAATTTTATCTACAAAAGATAATTTTTTTGTCACCCTAAAACAACAATTTAAAAAAAAAAAAAAAACTAATGCTTCATTTAGGATGGCATTTTTAATATTTTCTAAATTAAAAATTTTGTATTAAAAAACTACATCAGAAAATAGCTAAACAGCTATATAAGTGTTAGCTTAAAACATTTTAACTAAACCTTAAATTATTATAAAAAACAGAAAGAAAACTATCCCAGAGGAGACTATACTTCTCAAATTTAATAGAATTTTGCACATTATCAATGTGAATGGGCACACGTCCTATCTATAGCCTATATATTTAAAAAAAAAAATCATAGAATAAAAAACACCCATGATATATACATATATATAAACTTATCCAAGAAGTATAACTTTCTAATGCATTTTCAAGAGTTTAAA
Organism: Dendrobium catenatum; assembly: GCF_001605985.2. NCBI lineage: Eukaryota > Viridiplantae > Streptophyta > Magnoliopsida > Asparagales > Orchidaceae > Dendrobium > Dendrobium catenatum. The sequence goes on from NW_021319438.1 coordinate 392,032, forward strand.
GAGGTGCAAGATGAATGATTAAAACGATAAGGCATTTCATTCCAAACATAGAGCAACAATTTTATCTTCAAAAAATAAATTTTAAACGTCACCATTAAAAAAAAAAAAGACTTAGGTTTCATTTAAACGACTTTTTTATATTTTTAAAACAATTTTTTTAATTAAAAATTATATAAAAAAAATCTGCTTCAAAAAAACAATCAGCCAACTATCCCAAACAAAACCAGAGAGAGAGAGAAAGAGACAATCTCTTATTTTGACCATTTATCTGTCAAAAGCATAGCAACAGCACCACACAATATCTTTAATCTCCCGGATTAGGTCATGCCTAGCAAAGAGGTCAATGAAAGATTTCTCCAACTACATGATGTCAACAATAGCTAATATAAAATAATTTTGATATTTCCAACATATGCGCTTCCTTGCTACTTCATAGATAAAGCTTCAAAGTTCAGTTATAAGGTTCTTCCTATTTTTCCTTTAATTACAGCATCTTCCATTTTACAAGAAAAATAAGCATTTCACCAATGTGATGAGAGAGAACCATGGCAGAATCATAAAATTCTTCTAGAAATAGTAACAGCAAATGGTTAATTTCAAGGTCAAGACAAAATTAAAAAACAAATTTAGAAGTACTTACAATAATAAAGAGGTGAGAGGCCTTGTGTGGGTACTCAACAGGAAAAAGGCAGGGCATAAAGGCATCAAATAAGCTCGTAAAATGGAATTACAAAAAGAAAAAAAAAAAAAAAACCCAGAAACCCTCAACAAAACTGGAGTCCACCAAACACATACCTCTTTGGCTTGCAATCTCTTCCTCCCCTGTTCCTCCAAATCCCGGCCCTTCAATCCAAATTCTGTAAGATCTAAAACTGGATTCAGTTGCTTGAAATCTGACCAAATTTGTGGTATTGTGGCTAAATAACACAAATTTATCAAATAAATAAAACCTAGACCTCCAAGAAAGATCAAATAGCAATCTGGATCAGCACAAGGCAATGAACACTATAGTACTACATTTAAAGTATCAACTGAAAATCTTATAGATGGATCCCTAATCCCTATACATAAAAGACAGCCTAAGGAAAGAAGGGAAGCTGAATCATCACTAACGATAATACCATTTAGCTTGATGAATTTTTCCTTGAAGCGTAGACTCTGTAGGCAGCGAGTCCTACGACTGCAACAGCAGCGCCAACTGCATTGTAGAATGGAATAAAACATATATTTTCAAATACAAATGTTGGGTATTTATGTAAAAAAAAAGTCATTAAATAGAAAATATGATTTACAATGACAATAATAATGATCTCTTTAAATCTGAATGCAATTACTTTAAAAAAATATTAAAAATACAATTAATTTTATCATACTACGAGTGACCACTTTTTTTGCTCCATCTTTCAAACTTCCAAATTTTAAAATTCCAAAGAGGGGAAATATCTCAACTAAAGATTTCAGATTTAGAAAGCCTCATATGAGATACTACGTTCACTCTCCCAAAATTTTAAATCTGCACATTATAAGAGAACCGCATTCTAAAAATAAGCTTCCCACAATCTCACTTTTTATTCTCTCCTAAAATTTCCTCACTAAGGCAATGTAAAGCCGAGTTTGAGCAAATTAGAAGCTCCCTTGCAATCCATGCATTTTTTAATATAATGCCTACCAATAAATGCATAGATATATAGATTGCATTAGATTATTTCTTATTTTAAAATTAATTCTAAACTCCTCCCCTTCACCCCAACATTAATTTTGAGTGAGCCATTTTTGAATCTAAGCAAAGCTATTTAGATTTTAATTCAGTTAAACCTTGGTCAATTTTCACACAATTTTTAATTTCCAATATAATTATCAGCTACATAAAAATACATAGATATATAGCATTAGATTATTTTATTATTTAAAATTAATTCTAAAATATGTTTAAAACATATAATAGTTAAAGAGTGAAATTTTTTAATATATATGAATTTAAAAAATGCAACTATTGTAAGGCATAATATGCCAATAATATTAGGCTAGACAATAAATGTATTAAATGTAATTGATTTGATACATATAAGTATATAACAACTTTTGATTTTTCTCATTTCTGATTCTTTCTTTCCCATGTACTAATAGGAAATTTTTTTAAGAAAATATAGAAAAAAAAAAGTAACCTTTTGAAATGGAGCCTCCTCATGCCTTCTAATTTTTTTACTTTATTCTCCATCCTCCCGTTTCCCTTACTATATTCCATTTAGATATATTGACCTTAAGAAAAAACTATAGTTAAAAACTATAGTTCTATGAAATTTTGGCATCATACCTGAAACAAACATGAGTGAACGATTCACCAACCGTCGATATTGTTTTCGATGTCTTCCAACTTCAGTCTCAGGAATGCTAAGATGGGGATGCTGTGCGGCAGTAACAATCCTGCTAAATACATTATTCAAGTCCCTTAACTTCAAACTGACTGGTATGGGAGTTTCAATTCCCATATCCTGGCTTACCTGCAAAAGGTTGAACAGAAAATCCACTTAATCAAATGGCATCTCAAGTCTTAAATGCATAAAGCAAAATTGCAATAATCAAAGCCCAGCTCACGCTCAAATCAGCAGCATCTAACATTTTTCTTAGGCGGCAACTTAACCAAGAAATTATCTTAGTCTCCTTCACAAGGGAAGAACTTAACCAAGATAAGAAATGATATCTGATAACAACTAGTTGGCGATAAAATGAGAAGGAATTCCTTTTTGTGATCCAACTGCATCACTCTGAAGTATAACTGATTGTTGCTACACAAGAGAGAGAAATTTGGTGGGGAACAAAGAGAGAGAGTGAAAAATGCATGAGAGAGAGAGAGAGAGAGAGAGAGAGAGCGAGATGGAAAGGACAGTAACCAAGCGAACAATCAAGAGAACCGGGGAGAGAGGAAGAGGGTGTAGAGTAATATCACAATGCAAAACTTTAAAAAAATATGTGATTATACATGATAAATTACATATAACATACAGCTGAATATTAGAATCAAACTAAAGGTTAATTAAAGCACTAAAATGTAAACCATCATTAGTAGCTGTCAAATGAAACCAATTCAATTGAGGTAAAAACGAAGTGAAAAATATACATTTTTTGGAAGTTGAAAATAGTCATCTCATTCAAGGAGAGCCACTCATGCAAAGTGCCAAACCAAGTTTGTGCACACGACATAAACTTCACCCAGTTCCATGAGCTCAATGACACAGAAACTAATGCTTACCACTCTGGAATGGAGAATAAATAATGTGCCTGAAAAGGCGCAGTCGTTGATCACTCATAAAAAACCAACTACCTTGCATCAAGTGATGTGAAACGTAAATGCCATGTACTTGACTAGGTGGCAAGATTAATTAAATCCCAAATTAATTTGGGGAGAGAGAATAGAAATCTGAAATTAAATTTCAGATTCAGTGGAATTGGTGGGATGAATTTGAATTTAAATTCAAATTTAATGGGGAGAATTAAATTGGATGAGAGGGAATTGTGGGAGGTAATTATAGAGGCTTAATGAGGGGGGCTATTAATGAGATAGGAGAGAGATTATGCCCAATGAGGGGGCCGGCCACATAGAGAGAGGGAGGAGATTATTTGTCATAAGTAGAGTGGGGCCCACATTACTAATCAAAGATTTAATAAAATCTGAATTAAAATTCAGATTTTGAACTCAAGAACTCACAAAGAGATCTTGGGAATCTCGGAACTCACAAAGAGATCCTTCTCCTCTAATGAACTCACGAAGAGATCAAACAAGTAGAATAAAATTTCATTAACAATTCATCATTGATCTAATACAAGAGCAAGGGCCTCTATATATAGGTCTTAAAAGAAACTAAAAGACAAATTTGCCCCTTGGGCTTACACAAGACAAGTTCCTTAAGGGTAAAAACAGAAAATGCATAATTAAATAAAAGTTACAATTAATAAACTAAGATAAAATGGAGGGATCTCGGTTGTCGATCTTCGTCTCTTCCTTTGATTAACGTCCACCGTCGGATGTCCGCATCATCAAACATGCTCCATATGATGGGAAACCAATAGTTTTCTTATATGACGAAAATAACAACATCAAGCCTTTATCCCACTACGTGAGATCGGCTACATGAATCATTTTTCTCTATTGTGTCTTGTTGACTCAATAGTTTGTCTTATAATAAATTAAATTTCTTTTAACTAGAGTTCTCTTGATGTTATATTGGGATTTACTTAAATATGAAGTGGAAACTTTCTAGTGTACAAACCCTCATTTTTAATTATTCCTCCCACAAATGCGAGAGAACTCTTGATTAAGGAGATTGTATAAGCTCAAATTTTAGACTCAAGGTTCAATATTCAGGTTTAAAGTAAATTGATGAAGAATGGCTATAGGAAATTAAAGAAAAAGTGACAAACACGATCAAAATCCCTCGATTCCATCAAATCAGAATTATTTACAACATATTAATATAAAAGTAGAGCAACTAAAACAACATACCCTCGTTGTATCCTGTATGGCCAGTGGATAGGGATCAAGATCATCTTTAGAAGAAATAATGAGGCACGGCACCTCAAAACCGCTATTTTCACCATGAGTTGCTACTTGAATAAGCAATTCGGTTGCCTTGTTAAAAGAGCTGGCATCAGAACTGTGAAAGTGGGAAAATTAATAATTTGAAAACTCAAAAAGATATGATACAGCAACCAAAACTATGGGGAATCATATAAAGTTAAATAAGGAATCAAATGCATTCCTAAAAGGAAAAAAATTGCAGGAATAACCATTGCCTATAATTCATTGTTTAAGATAAAACCAAAGTAGTTTTACCAACAGCCATCAGACAATATAAGGATTTCTTTTCTTTTCAAGCTTGGGTTGAACTTGATACAGAACGTAGATGATTCAATCAGGCCATGAAATAATTAAACTGCATCTACAATACAATCTTGATGAGGACTAGTTATCATGGCAATCATAGATAACAAGAAAAAAAAAGCCCAACATTCTAATAATAATTTAGTAAAAGTAAAAGACATGCCCAAAATGTATCACACCTATACGTTTACCTACTGGATCCAAAAAGAAAATGAAATTCTTGATAAAAAAATTAAAGAATTTTAAAAAATATAAGAAACACCCGCACTGCAATAAGGTTAGTTTTCTAATCTTATATTTAACCCTTTCTGTAGTAAAAGGCATTACCTAAATTACATTACACAGTAGTGCATTTAATGTCGGAGTAATGAAAAGTATGGAATAACAATGCTGAAAAAAAAAAAGATTTGCAAAAATTAAAACAAAGCTTTTCATAAAAAAAAAACAAATATGCTCAACAACAACAATAATATCAAGCCTTTATCCCCATATATGGGGCCGGCTACATGAATCCTTTTTCTCCATTGTGTCCTGTTAAGAGTCAAATTCTCCTTTAAATCTAATAAAAAATGTCATTCTAATATTTTCTAATCAAATCATTTTAGGTCTACCAAAAAACAAGTATGCTCCTAATCATAAAATTTAATGGAAATGAGCACATCAACAACTATAACTTAAAAAATAATAAATGACATTGCAGGCAAAGGAAACTGAAAACATGATCCAGAACCTAATTATCGAAGTGATTTAATGAAAATTTTGTCCCTGCCGAAATTCAGTTGGCATACTTTGATTCTTACAAGAAAAGTATCAAAATATATGGAGCAAATTATTGGAAGGAAAACTATTCAGTTAACTTATATATACACAGAGATGTTTCACCCAAATCATAACTAGAGTATTTTTCTTCTTTGGGCAAGAAAATTTCACTTAAATATAGACCTACCCCAGATCATAATCAACTCCAATATTGGGCTTAGACAGCTGAATTTATCAATTATAATTAAACAAATACCATAGATCAATTTTGCAATCTGAAATTATAATAATGAACCACTTCATGATGCGTAGAGTCCCTTTTCCACATCTTAACAAGCATTCACCATGCAAACTATAGCCATGTTCTGTTTAAATTCAACTTCATATTTATTTAAAAAACAAATACTAATGTTGATAAAATCATTTTTGTTTATTTTTGGAAAATAAGATAGAATGCTTTCAGAATTTATGAAGACACAAATTGTTTCCAAAATAGAATTTCCCAAATTCCTTTGATCGAGATTGCTCAATCACTAAACTCTTAACCATCAAGCCTCACCTCAAATCCCTTGGTTCGTTGCCTCATTGCAAATCTCTCGGATCGACACCTTGATTCGTTGTAGATTACTCTCAACAGCTAAGCCTAGCCATAAATCCATCTCCTCACTTGAGACTTGAGGTAGATTGCTCAAAACTGCCGAGACCTAAAGTCGTTGCAGCATCTATACTGCAAGAATACTGCAAGTCTCCTAACTCTCTATCCCAGCTTTCCTCCAATTCTTTTGGGGTTTTTTTCTTTTTTTCTTCTATGCTTTTGATCTGAAAGCAGACATCATTACTGTATGGTTTTGCAACTGCATTGACATGAGCTCTCACTAAAAAACTTCTGAATGCATAAAACTAAAAAGCATTCCACTTTAATTTTCTACAACAACAACAATAACAACATCAAGCCCTTATCCCACCATGTGGGGTCGGCTACATGAATCCTTTTTCTCCATTGTGTCATATTAAAGGTCAAATTCTCGTTTAAATCTAATAAAGAAAGGTCATTCCTAATATTTTCTAACCAAGTCTTTTTAGATCTACCTCTACCTTTCTTAACATAAGTCAAATCTAATAACTCCTTATTTTTTCTATATTTCTCCATCAAACCTCTTAATAAATGTATGGCTTCCATAGTTGACCTGCCCGGCATGAATCCAAATTGATTTTGAGAAACATTAGTATCACGCCGCAACCTATGCTCCATAACTCGCTCCCATAGTTTTAAAGTATGACACATTAACTTAATTTCTCTATAATTCACACAATCTTGTGAATCACCTTTATTCTTAAAAATGGGAATTAACACACACATTGTCTACTCATCTGGTATATTTTTAGTTTTCAAAATATATACATATATCTTTCTCCCTCCTTAGTATATAATCTATTATATAAATCACTAAAAACTAAGGTCTTTGCATTGCATATTGCTTTTTTAGATTCCTTACGAGCCTCTTTATATCTTTCCCAATTATCAGGATTTTTAAAATTAAACAAATTTTTATAACAAATTTTCTTATTCTTAATCTTTTCTTGCACATTTGGATTCCACTTTAATTTTCTAATCTAAATTTTTTTATTGTGCCCAGGATCTCGCAATCTGACTTTTTAGTTTAAAAGAGGTAATCATAGCCTATTCATCATCAAATAGAAATTGGGATTAGATTTGTTCTAATATATGTCAAATCTATTTTTTTATATAATTAGTATTGTGAGTGTAATTTCATGATCTACAAAATAGGATTACAAAATACAAATAATTACCTTGATGTGTATTTTCTAGTTGATTTGTTATTATTAGATGTTGCACTAGAAATTTTTATGCATTGCTGTAGGACGCAAGAAATCATTTTATACATATAGTTAACTTTTTTTAATTAGAAAATTTTAAAAATTAATAAAATTAGTGGATGAAAAAAATGACTTGTGTTGTTTTGCATTTGAGAGTGACTAAGATGCAGTTTAGATGAGTGGATATATAACATAATAAGATAAGAATGAATAACAAATTAGTCAGCTTATAGAAATAGGGTCATTAAGGAAGATAGAAAAACAACTATCAGCATTGCATCATGGACGTGCACTATGAGTAGACTTGAAGCAGCCATAACAGAAAGCATAAGGTGTCTTTGGTTTATAATTTCTTTCATTTATATAAGATTAATATCATAGAATCAAACACCAGTTTAATGATAATATATAGGTGCATAAAATGCGACCATGTTTAGCAAGAAAGGATGTCCAATGAATGAATGTTATCTCATATTTTTTGGTGACACAAATGTCACAAAAATTTTCAACAATCAACTTCAAAAGCTCCAGATACACAGAAGAGAGTCTAGAAAATCAGTTAAGCCAAAAGAAAAAGCTAGAGGAGATTTAGAGGAATGACGTAATTTCAGTTGGAAGAGTATTTAGATCAAATAACCCTTTAAACGAACAAAGAAACAAAGCATTTCAAATAGTACTGCTAGTATTCTACAGGTCTTGAGTGAGCTAAAAAAACATTGTAAAAAATGGAATATATGACTTTCCTTAAATAATCTGGATGTTACATTCCTTTATTTATCCACATTCTTCAACTAGTTAGTCCAATACACGATAAAAATTTTGAAACATATCACAACAATAAAAAATAAAAGGAAAAAAAAACCATGCCCTAAAATTACCTGTCGTGGACAAAAACAGCAATGTCGCAAGCTGCTAATGACTCCTTATTTGAAAGTAGCTTCTTCACTGAATCTTCAGGAATTTCTCTCATTACAAGAGTCTTCTTAATTCCCTTTTTTAAGAAACAAGTAATTAAAAAAGAAGAAAGAATATTTAAAACAAAATAAATAATTATTTAATTAAGAGAAAATTATCATGATGCTCGAAAACAGCTCAGTGATAACGCATCATCAAGTGATGTCAAGCAATGCTTTCAATAATACATTATAACTGCATGCATTTCCTCCAATATATCACATATGAATTCGTTACAACAAACATTAGAATAACCAGTAAGGCAATTAATATGAGTATATTGTTCAAAAGAAGCAAAAATAAAATGCTACTGCAATATCAATATCTTTGGCTTCGTAGTTAGGTGTATAATGAGCTATTTTTTAATCTTTAATATCTGCATTAAATCGACCTCTTGCTTAGTCTATGTATGTTCCTTCTATAACTAATGAATTAAGAATTCTCAGAGCTAAATGATACAAACTAAGCATTAATGAAAACTTTGGCCAAAATCTTTTCAATTCAAAAAGTAAATTCAGCTAAACCATTAGCATCAACTAATCAATAATGACATGAACTAAGCAGTCCATAGAACAGCAGAAAAATGATAAAGTGAAATATTCAAGTTTTCAGATTGATAAAATAAAGCTTTCCAAATCAAAATGTTCACAAAAACAGGACTGTATCTTTACCAAGAGAACGGTATGACAAATTCAAGTAGCTGACTTTAGTGAAATAACTTATACAAGGACCTGGATGCTAGATGTTGATGAGCAAAAACAGATAAAATAAAAACTAGAAAGCAAGCCAAAGCATGCGAAATATGTCCGAGTTAATAAGCTAATGACGCATATAAAAGACCAAGTTAGTTTCAAATATAAGGATCCATTAATCGTTCTTCTATTTTTTACACAAGAATGTCCTATGTGACATATTTCATAGGAATAATAACTGGTAGATATTTTTTATGATTGCATTGGTTTACCTGGTGAGATAGACCAAATCCAGCCAGGTTAGTCTCAAACACAACAAGCAGGTTGGTTAGGAAAAACTAGGCCAGCAAGGTTTCATTTGAACTGAGAACCCAAATGATGAGGACATCGTCAGTGATTTCGACACGTGTACCATCGGAGACACCGGAGATCGACGGCCACGATCAGGAGTTTATATTTTGAGTCATTTTATGTAATAGTTTATTTTATTTTTCAGTTTATACTATTTTACCCTTATGGATGGTCATTTGATATTGTAGCCCCGAGGGCATTTATGTCTTTTAGTTTTTGTTTCATTTTGGCCTATTTATAGGAGGCCTCAAGCATTGTATGAGACAATGATGTTTTTAATGAATGAAATTTTCTCTTTGATCTCTTTGTGAGTTTGTGGATTTTCCAAGATCTCTTTGTGAGTTCTTGAGGAAGTGGTGCTTGTGGATCTCGTTGTTAGTTCCATTTGAGAAGGTGCTTGAGGTTTGATTGCTCCGGATCTTCCCGATCCTCAAAACCCCTCTTCCCCTTCTCTCCCTAGCCGAATTTCTTCTCCCCCAAAAATTTCCCCCACCGGCCCTCTTAAGCCCACCGCCGGCCACTCCGGCCGATCCCGCCACTGGCGGCTCCGCCAGCCTCCCCGGCCGCTGTCATCCGCCAGCTCCAGGCAGCCGGATCCAGGCCACCAACCTTGCCGCCGGCCCCTTGGATCCTCCCTCTTGTTTGAATTTCATATTTCTCTTGAGTAATTCACTTTCCTAATTAGCTTCTCTCCAATTAAGAAAGTCAATTAAGAGGATTAAAGCCTATTTTGAAATTCAAATTTTGTTTCCCTCTCATATTAAACCTATTTGAGAAGTTACTTAAAATATAATCAAATCTGAAATTAAATTTCAGATTTGATTAGGTTTTTATTTACTTAACCTTGGACCCCACTTACTTAACTCAGCTTCTCTCCCCTCCCCAATATGGCCGGCCCCTTTAATGGGCTCTTCTCTCTCCCAAATTACATTAAAAGCTCCACCAAATCAGCCTCTAATTATCTCCACCATTAACACCCCTAGCCATTATTGACTTAATTTGAAATTTCAAATTAATCTCCCTCCAAAACCACTTGAAGCTGAAATTATTTTCAGTTTTCTAAATCCCTCCCTCTCCCTCTAGCTCACGGCCAACCCCCTCTCTTCCCAAACCGCCACTTCCTCCTCCCCTTTCCCTCCCTCTTCTCTTCTCCATTTATTACGAACATGAATGGCGGATCTGGAATTTGATCACGGATTTGCGTATGACTTTCAAGGAGATATCGCGTCGTCCACTCTCCATTCTTTGACGTTGGGTTCGGCTTTGACCACACCGTCGAGGATTACTTGAACCGTATTCTTCCCACCCTCGTGGACGTCATCGACGAACGACTTCCGGCCGACGATTGGATCATCAACAGGCGTCCACCATCTTCCCCAAATTCGGCTTCTTCCCCGGCGACTAGTCTTCTCGGCGTCACTTGTGTGATAGTGGCATCGTTGAGTTTGTGCGCCATCCTCTTCCGCTAACCGAGTGAATCCAAGAGTGAAGTGAAGGATTTCAAAGTGAAGGATCTATATCTTAAGCCTTGGATTTTTGTTAAGAGTCATTTGCTTTATTACTTATCCATTGGATTAATTTTGTTGGTTTCATGTTGCTTCTAAGGTAATTGGCTGACATTGCTTAGTTCTTCCATGGAAATTTCTTACGATCTTTCTTGGAACGCATTTGTTTTAAATTAGCAACGCAAGTTCACAAGTTATTAATTTCTAACTAGCAATTCTTGTCTATCGCATTTAGTTTCACATCACCAAAAGGTCATAGCCTTATATAGGCTGAATATATAGAATGTAGAGGCAAGATGGGGATCAAACTAGACCCTAAGTTTTTATCATCACGCTTTAATTACTATAACAAGAAACACATCTCTAATAATGCCTCCACGATTATATTAACATGCACAAAGCCAAACCTTCTACAATTGTATATTATCAAAACTTTGTAATACTGAAAATTGAAACAATATTTAGATTCTAACAATGATATGATAAAAAGAACAGATAGAGGAAAGTTAATTTCAAGAAGTTTATAGCTAAAAAAAGAATGCTGGGTCATTGTGAAGAGATTTCTCAATGTCTTCGAGAAATTTTCAATTTAAATTCCAATAATTCCAGCAAATAATGAAAATATAAAATGCATGGCTGAAATCATATATTTCATTGTCAATTTGCCAAAATGCAATGTCACGAATATGGGCAGTGTTCTTAAAATCAAAGTACAGAAATGATGTCAGTTTGGACAATATACACATAACAAAATATTAGAAAATCAACTTACTCCGGGAAGCTCAACTACATTTGCAGCGAACCGCTCACTGGTTGTTGGGGTATACTTCTCAGAAAAGGCCCTAATCAAAGCAAACATTAGCAAAAAAATTTAAAATAAAGTATAAAAAAACACTAAATGTGACCTTTTCTAGAAAAAGATGAGGGGAATAAAAATATCCTTGCCCACCTTCCTATTAATGAACCTAGCAATGCAGATTTTCCAGCGTTCTTTGGCCCAAAAACAAAGCACTGTAGAACATTGCGCTGAGACTGCTGTTTTTTGCGATCTTGACGCCTCCGTCTGGTTATATGAAATGCTAAAGCAGGATCACTTGTGTATCCAATGTATATGAGGTTAGCCAAACTAGCAACTGGGTCAAGAAGCGTCATCAATGCCCACTGCAAAAACAAACAAATACTAATGATGCTTCTTTCTTAATGAAATCATCATCAGACTGCCTTTGGTGTTATTTGATTAGTAAAATAAACACAAGTTACAAAAGATTAGTGTATCACACGCTAGGTTAGTGTATAAATAACTAAGATCTAACCACATAAATAAATTTTAGAACACAAAAAACAGGATCAATTAGAAAGTATCAATCAGAGAATAATTAGGAAAATGATAAATTTTATAATTGAAATGTTGAAGAATAACCGCTAAAATTGTAAAAAGAATTTTAAAAGAAAACTTTTGACCAAATAAAAAAATTATGTAAAGATTATTATGCTTAACCTTGAAAGTTCATGAATTGATTCAGTACGCAACATTGATGGAAAGATAAAAGCGATTGTACAAACAAAAATAAGGTGATTATCTAGAAAATTTCACCTCCTCAAAATAAGCAATACAAATAGCCTGATTATTACCTTTTACCAAAATTTTAAAAACAATGCCATGTAATCATCATAACCCTCAAAATTACATTCCTACATTCAATGGTAGGTTTAACCTTGAGAAACTTTCAAAATGAATTGATAATTTGGAAGACATTCTTTAACATTATAATCTACTTAATTATGAAAGAATGGAAATTGCTAACATGCATTAATGGGAATTGTTCAAGCTTCAGAATTTTTAGAGTAGACCGATAACTAAGAAAGCATTCATTAACAATCTCATTTATTTGATTCAGAAATAGTGAAAATTGCTAACCCATAATAAGTGGGGAATGCTCAACCCTATTGTCTTTTTTTTTTTTTATGGAAAAAAAAAGGCAAGAGGGTTGAGCATTCCCCACTTATTATGCTCAACCCTATTGTCATAGCATTGCAAGTCAAACAAATTAGCATATGTTAACATGAAACATAAAGAGCATTTTGTCATTTAAAGAATATGGTGACCAAATGCATGATCAATTTATAATTTATAAACAAATGTTTCTTGCAAGGTTGATTATTAAGATAGATTTATCAATCTTGTAACAAAGAATCAGTTACCCTAGGTCTATTATGTTACCACTATATATTTTATTAAAGGCCATAGATAAGAGATTAGGAATGAATTAAGTACAACCCTCCAAAACATTACGTGAAGATTCATCTAGAATTCTACACCTTCAAATAATAAATATCAAGACACATTACGACCATTTTATAATGATTACTGCACATGCAATTCAAATCCCTAACGTAACTCATAATTATCACCTCTAAAACCTATCAAGCATAAACCGTAAAAACAACATGCATAGTAAACTCTAATCTTATAAAAATAGTAATTCATGAATATTCTTATGAGCATGTTTCAAACATAACAGATGATTTGATGTTACAATATTAATCTAAATTTGATGATGTTGAATAAAAATCTACACTACGTTTGAATAGGAGTTGAGAGTTACAATCCACATTTTACCATAGAAACAAAATTGGAAACTGAAAATGAGCCTACAATTATACCCGAACTTAAATTACAATTAGAATTTAAATCTAATACAGAAGATATGAATGTTGAATGAAAATTATATCCACTCTTGAATATAAACCTAAATTTCAAGACAAAATTGTATATATCCTCAAATATAAAAGTTAGCAAACCATATATATTGCAATTGATGAATCAAGTAAAGAAGTTGATTTAACTATTAATGATGCTCCTAATAAGATTAATTCTAAAAAACAAACTATAACTGATTTATTATTGTTTGTTGAATGTATATATCCCATAAATAAATATCTTATAAAAAGAATAAAGTTATGTTAACATTTCAATGAGTTAGTTAATAATTAATATATTCAAAGAAACCTGATAAATCTAGTCAAAACTAAATGTGTACAATTCATCACAACATATCTTTAACCCAATTGATTTAATTTTCTTTAAAGAATATGTTTATTCATATAGGCATAACATAAATGTATGATTTTCTTGCTTCAAATTTTCTTTTATCTTTCCCTCGAGAAACTAAGTATGGGTCTTTTGGCATCCCTAATTATGCATATTAATATTTTGATATTTCATTGCTTGTTTTATATCATTTGCATGATTTCCATAAAATATTCACTGAAAATTGACTATTGATTATGAAAATTACAAAGTCATTGTTGATAAGCATAAGAGAATTGAAATTCAAATCAATAATAAGGTAGTGATATGTCTAGATTTTAAAAAGTTTCTAACACGAAGAATTAACAAATTAATTGCAAGAAAGACGAGGGAAAAAACGCACAATGCATTGAGATGAATGCTTATAAATTAAAAATCTAAAGAGTTTTAGTATTAATCCAAATTTTGATGTGTTAGTTACTACTCATGTGTTTCCGTATCAACCCCCTATGGTAAATGTATAGTCGAAAGATACATCATTTTATGAATTTTCCTGCACTACTGTTAGGGGTGGCTCCGAACTAGAACCATAGCTACGGCAGATCTTCTCATTCTCTTTGATTGTTAATTCCTTATTTTTTGAAGTTAAATATCTTACTACTATAGATAGAATCAAAGATTGCTTTGTTTTCCTTATATATATGTGTATGTGTGAATTTTAATCATTGGGTGGCCTTGTTTTGCTCTCATATCTTGAAAATTTTAAAATTTTAATCATCTCTAAATTATTTTTGAAGCAATGAGTTTTCTAATTTTACATCAAAGAGAGGAAGTTTTTGTCGATGAAGTGTTCATGGACCACAAATTTTGATACTTGCCATGCTTCTTGTGCAACTCATCCAATGTTTACGTTGAAAAAACTCTCAAGTCCTAGCATTTCATACTTCAAATAGTTAAATGAATTAAGAATACACAATAGTCAAAGCTTTAGATTTTAAGATTAAATATTTTCCTTACTTATAATACAAATAAAACTATTTAAAATAAAAAAAAAACAAACCTAAATTGCATGCTAGTTTGCATACCGCCAAAAGAAAAAGGAAAACAACCATGATAGAAGAATCAATGAAGGATAGATAGAATATTCATATATTAATAATTTCAACTACAAAGCCAATAAAATTTTGCAACTGAGGGGATTGTCAACACTTTTTAAAAGCATAAAATAGTATTATCAAAGCTGTCAGATTTACAAAAAATAATCAAAACTTCAGACCTCTCTTCAGCATGTCGCCAACAAAAAAAGATATCTACGATCCAGTTAAATGCCGCCTTTGCATTTGACAAATGCTGGCAACCGAACAAGTGGCGCAAGAAACTTCATGAATAATCCTTCATAACAAGCTGTAACTCTTCCTTCCTCAAAATTTGCAATCATTATATTGTTCACACCAACCAATTAAAATAATAGTATATATTTGATTTTCAGCTTGAAGTAAAAGACTCACAAACACTTGGGTTACTGCAAGCCTTATTGTTTAGTATATAAATTCAAAAAAAATACAAAATTAAAGGATTTAACAATCAGCCAAAGAGCTTGAAATAATAGAAAAGCTTTCTTAAACAACTAGCACATAGGGTAGGAAGCCGCCAAGCCATTTTTGCAGAAATAAGACCTTTCAGCACACTAGCAAAAAAAAAGTGCAAATGATTAAAAGAATCAAACAAATACCAAAAGTTGCAGAAAACTTTTCAGGGTATCCAAACTTATACTCAAATAACTAGTACTAGGCGTGCATTCTGTCAAACATTTAGAGAGAGAGTGAGAGAGGTTATACATACTTGAGAGATAAACCCTTCAAAAGACAAACCACCCAGTACATTCCTTTCAGCAGCATCCTTGTAGGGATATTCAGACCAGGGGCTTTATCCAGGAAAAAAAAAGAAACAAAGAATTAGGATCATTGACAGGTTCAAAATTTTAGTCGGCAAAAAAAATTCTAAGGAATGTCAGGCCCATCAAAAAGAAACTGGCCCGATTTAGAAAGAAGGAACATGATTCTATTCAGTTTACCACCCAACCCTCACGCATTGTGCCCAAAAGCAAATACAAACATAAATAAGAATAAGATAGAAGCACCAAATACAAGTTATGCACTTTTGTATGTGTGGATTATGCAGGTGGTGTTGACCAAGTACGGGAGAAGTAAATTCATGCATACATTATAGACTAGTTTGATGTGGTCAACCGTCTAATCTTGAAGCAGGGAAACAAAGTTGTTCGCCCAGGAAAGAAAATGTTGTGCTACGGCACAAACCCTGCTTTCACAAACTTAAGGTCACATTTTCCCTGAGGTAGATTGGAATTTAAATGAACCAGATTTCCACATCAGGGTTTATTTAGTTATGAGGTTCCACTATGAGCGCAAGCCCTCATAGTTAATTACCCCTCCTAACATGTATAAGAGAACTCTTGAGTAAGGATGATTGATTTTTAGATGCGCAAAAGATTTAAATTTTGGTTGTGGGGGGATGGAGATAAACCCGATCAAAATCTCATGGTTCTGTTGTCACGAGTATACCTTAAATTTCAATCTACCAACATTAACAACCGTTGATTGTAATGTCTAGGGAATCTGATTAGCAATCATGGGTTGTCTCCTCTCATGGATCTCCAGTAAACTGAAGTGGAAGGATGTAAGTTGATTTAATTTGAGTTGAGATTGGCGGCTCCACTTGGGGATTGCACGTAGTTTAGATTTAGGTTGAGTCTTACAGCCTCGTTTCGAAGTTGCCGGTAGTTTAGAATTAGGTTAGGTTTTATGGCTTCGTTTAGGAGTTGCCTATAATTTAGCCTTAGGTTAGGTCTTATGGCCGCGTTTAAGAGTTGCATGTAGTTTAGACTTAGTTCAAGTCTTGTGGCCGCATTTAAAAGTTGTCTATAGTTTAGATTTGGGTCAGGACTTACGGTTTTCATTAAAAGTGGCCAGTATAGTGGGTCATACAGCTTCTATTAAAAATAATCTATATAGTGTTTGGTTGGTATAACTTATTGCTTGGGTTTAAGAGCTTTCGGGTTCTTCATTTAGAAGTGCCTCGAATAATGGGTCGCACTGCCTCTATTAGATGTGCCTTATTGTTTGGGTTTATTACTCCCCTTGGGAGGGTTTATAACTCCCCTTATGAGGTTGTGTGCATTAGCGTAACTAAAATTTATCCTATTTTAGCTAGTAGTTGCCTGTTAAGCTAGCTTTAAAGTAGTTACATACCCCACCACCCGACACTAGTGCTTTCTACCTTAGCCCTCAGTAGCGTACTGTGGTTTTGTTCATAGTAGTGCTCGTAGCCTTCCTACTTTAGCAGAAACTTTACTTGTTTGTTTCAGCAATAGTCTGTTTTAGTACCTGTTTGTTCTCTTAGTACTAGTTTTCTTCTACCAATACCAGTTCTACTTTACTAGTATCAATTCTATTTTTTTCCAACACAAGTTTTTTTTATTTACACTGTGCTGACTTTCATCTACTTGTTTGTAAGTGCTCGTAGCTTGTAGTTACAGGAGTTGAAGCTTGCTAGAAGTTGGAGGGGTTTAATTTAAGATTTTTGGAGCTTTTTTTTATTTATAATTTGGTTAGTTTTTTAGGAGTCCGGGTTTTAGCTTGAGTTGTACATTGTCTGATCGTGTGAACATTGTTCTTTATTTTATTTACTACATTTTATTTTATGTTAAATAATTCCATTACTAATTAGGTTAATTAATTAAAATTTAATTTTACTTTAATTAATTAAAAGATTTAAATTTTGTTTTACATTAACTATTCAGCTCGTTAATTTATTTAAATGTATTTTAAAATTATTTAATTATTAATTAAATTGTTTTCTCAATTAATTTCATCAATTTAAAAGATTTAAATTGATTAGTTAAATGATTTATTAATTAAAAAAATTTAAATTTAAATTGGTTAATTTTAATTCAATACAATTTACATATTTTTATTGATTTTTTTAAAATTAATCAATCATTCATTTAATTAATTAAACATAAGAATTTTAAAGATTTAATTATGTTTTGATTTTAAAGTTCCAACTTATTCAATTAAATAAATCTTATTTTAAATTTAGATTTTACTGATTTTAAAATTATCTAATCAGTTATTAAATTAAGTTAATTGATTGAAAAAGAAAATTTAATTAATTATTAAAGATTGATTTTTAAAGTAATTAATTGACTATTAATTAAATGAAAGCTCTCAAAATATTATCCAAGATTATAGTAGCTTTTTGGGCGATTTTGGCAAGTCCCCATAAAGGGAGGTCAGGAGGGGACTTGCCCTTTCTAGTCCGCCCAGCCAGCTAGAGTTCAATGGCCAAGGGTTTTGGGACGTTGCTTGTTCCGAAATTAGTCTTCGAGTTCTTCTGAATGAGATCGTGACGCCTCCTTTATTTTATTATTATTATTATTATATGCAAATGGCCCTTCCTCTTCCTTGTTTGAACAAGAAAGCAAGATTATGAATTCAGACATAGCAAATCGAGTAGGAGCCGTTCGAGTGTAGAGGAGGCCGAAGATCTGATCAGCTGGGCTGGTTTAACCGCGAGAAGGATTATAAGTAGATGAATCAGACAGGGAGGTGGGCTCAGAGGCTTACAATTCATGGGGTTATTACGTTCAGCCACAGACGGATTAAAAGATTTGCGAGCAAGATGGGTCGTTGGTCCCACGTACAGATGGAGGAGGCCCGATTGTGTAGGATCGATGCTATTGGAGGTTGGGTTGGGTTGAATTCGGAGAGGAGGAACAGACAAAGGTCAGAGGTTTCGCAAGCGGGAGTTCAGCTTAGGTATGTAGCAGCACGGGTTGGGTGTGGAGCAGAGTAGGAGCCGCGACAGGGCAACAATTGTGGCCTAGTCCAGCTTGTGAGGTGCGGTTGAGTTGTTTGTGGTGTCAGGGCTGGACAATTGAAGAAGGGAAATCGCACGGGCATCGCCAGTTTGTGCGTAGTGTGCTCGAGCTCAGATCCGAAAGCAGAGAGAGCAGGCGGATTGCAATTCTACAGATTGATTTAGGATCAGAGACGGGCAGGAGGTGCCGAATAGCCAGAGAACCAAAACTTTAATTGAAGATTGAACACAAATGAGCATAACCCCTCTGTTGTTACTTTGTCCTCCTTTACATGAGTTGAGGTAGCTGTTATTTCAAGGGTGTGGGGAGGGAGGCTACGTGCATGAGCACGGAGTGGCTTTCCCACCCCTTTTTTTAAATTTAATTTTGATTTAGAAATTTTATTAAACTTCAACAAAAGTATGACCCTTTTAATTGAAACAAGTCACCTTCATAAATAGGAGACATCTTGTCTTGAAGAGGGTTTAGAGCAACGAAAAACACATGACTTGTTATGCACATAACAAATCATCCACATTTGATAGTGTGGCATTGTGGGCAGGGAAAAAGCTCTAACCAAATTTTAGCGAGCGGCGGTGTGAGTACCCAATAATTAAATGATGCAAACCAAGATTACTACACCAACAAAAAAATCAGCTCCCAAAGTCCAACGGCTTATGCTTCTCTCACAAGAAACAAAGATGCCGCACCAAGAACATTGGGAAATTTCAATTTCCCACTTCTCCAGTGATTGTGGAGGAAAGGGAAGGGCAAAGACCCACTCTCCTATTCACAACAAAAAAATATCTTAGCTTATTTTTTTCTCCTTTTTTTTTTATTTTACTGCTGGTATGGTAGCCCGATCACAATCAGGTGAGGTCTACGGATTAAAAAGAAAAAAAAAACATCAAATTGAAGAGTGAGGGAAGATATCAAATATCGCCCATCACTAGCCTCCTCCCCTGGGTAACATGCGAATGTTGTGCAGCAATTTGCTAAAAATAGCATCCACTGACATTTAGAGATGACAAATAGTTTGGGTTTGGAATAATCCTAATGATGACAATGGTACTGAATAAGGTGCCAACTATGACAAAAATCTACAAGAAAAAAATAAGGGTACAGACAAAAATTAGTGAATAAGGCAGCTGCCGTTGCCACAGCAGATCATAAAGATTAAATAGCTACCACAAGTATGACTATGTCGACTATCAAGTAAATACAAAGAATATCATTAAGTCAAAACAATTAATCAACAAGAATAAAATAAAATAAAATAAAATTTTTTTTCCAGTTCAAACCAAGAAAAGAAAGGTAGAGGATTGGAGTTAGGTTGTTGCCAACCACTAAAAAATAATGCCAAAACTCATGAAGCCATCAACCAAACTTAAATAATTGGGACAAGAACAAAGATGTTGAAAAGATGAAAAACGCTTCATACATCAAATGGAAATATCACTACAATATTTTATTAAAAAAAAGGGAAGAAAATCACCTGTCAGGGGCAGTAGAAAACAGATCATCAATATCAGCAGGTTGCAAAGCCCCATCCTGATAGTAATTTTATCAGATGTAGTTACACAAGGAACGCAGAAAATAACCATTAATTTACCAATAATGTTCAAGTTAGTTTTTGATCCGTATGGAGAAAAATTTTTAGGATGATAATGCATTCAGACACATTGACGATCTTTGAATTCAGACATAGTAGGAACAAATTCAAAGGAGATAAAAATATTAAGTTAAACACGCATAAGAACAAAATTATTCCTAGATTTAACATGATGCGAAGCACAGGTTCAAGTTTTGAGTTCAAGCAATCCTTCTTTTAGTCAACCTTATTCAAATGAAGTAGTACAACTTCTTGGCATATAAAATGAAAGCTTGGCCGCAATCTAGAAGGCTTCAGCTTTTAGAAAACTGCTTAAAACAAGCACTATTGATCCCAAGTGCGGAAGAGAAAAATCAAATTTTGATATTAACTATACATATAATATTGAAAGTTGAAACACATGCTAAATTTTCTGAAATAAATCATAATCTAACGTTTGTTGCTACTATGTAGGGAGAGGACTTCATAAATAGGAAGAGTAGATAATAAGTCAACACATTCATTAGATAGAAATAAAAACCTTGCAAGAAATCAAATAATAAGGGAAAAAATATAAAATAAAGATCATGAGTTATTGTAAATTGAAAATTTTAACAAATGGGAAGAAACATGGAGAGTGGTGAGATAGGGGTGTAATCAAGTCGATTTCAAGTTACAACCAACTCAAGCACAACTCAAAATTTTTTTCATGACTTGAACTCAAAAAGCTTGAGCTCAAACTCGACTCATCAGGAAAAAAGCAAGCTGCTACTGCTTCTTCTCCTCATAGAAAACCATGACATGTTTCCTAAAAGTAGCTCTCGAAGAAACTTTAAATGGAGACATTGACTTCAAAACCAAAATGTAGAGTTCTTCTCCTCATAGACAACCATGACATATTTCCTAAAAATAGTCCTTGAATATGATTTAAAGGATGGAGACATAGTCAAAAACAAACCAAATCAAACACTTCCACTATTGAAAAGGGTTCCTCGTTGAATGAAACATAATGCGCAATCCATTCTCCAACTCATGCTTTCTTCGGATGGGCAGGAAGAATGACTTTTTTTAAATCCATTCAGAAAATACAAATAGTTTCTTCCTTTTCCTTCTATCCATTGGAATTTAGTCTCCTCATCTTTAGCATTCCCCTCTTATATCATCTCAAGATCATCATCGTTAATAGGATTGAGTGTTTCTTGCTAAGTAGCAATATCATGATCCATAATTGTAGGGTTGATTAGCCTTATATCTATAGGCATTCCAAATGCATGCTCAACCTATTCAGGCAAAGACAAGCTAAGGACTAAGTAAAATGTATTTTTTTCTTTTATCTTACAAAACTCCAAACACAAACAAAATGAAGTTGTAAAAACACAACAAGCATAACAAAAGAAAATACTCATCATATATCATAGAAAAAAAAAGCATTTTTCATCAATAAAAAATTATGATCTTACAGTAAGATGATAACTTGAAGGCTTAAACAATGTCAACAATAATCGATTCGTGAGCATTTTATCGAATGGTTTCCACTTGAGCTTTAGGGCTTTGTAATTTTTATGGAGCATGAACATTAGAAAGAAGTAAGAATTTATTCACGAGAAGGATATGTAAAAGAAGATAATAGATTACAAGAGCAGAGGAAAATAAAATCTTTACACTAGTGGTTTGATTTCATAACCCTCCTTAGCAAGAAGAATCAAAGATGAGGAACATTGACAGGAGGAATTTGGCATTCAGAAAGAGTCGGGAAGCCTAGAAGAGTCAATCGAGATGATGAGTTTGAAATTACAAAGATGAAGCCCAAGAATGGAAAGACATCCTATACTGAGAAGGGAACAAGATTGTCCATTGCAACAAGTGACAAAGGGAACTGGATGAGGTCCAACAAGGACAAAGCCAAAGATTCAAGACTTCAATCATTAATCATAACTGAGAAAAAACTTTAAAGAAGTATCTCGAGGGTTATTAAGGGTCTATGTCTTTTTGTTTTAGGGCTTTTGCCGATAAAATAAAGAGAAGTTACAATGGCTAATCTCACACCCTTAACAAGCTGGAGAACTTGTACCTGAATGAAAACCAACAACTAAGTGTACATTAGCGTTCCTTAACAAACTCGCTCAATGAGTTATCAAATTGAAACAGATAAAACTTGAACTTAAGCTCATCATTAAAAGAAATTTATACCGATCTCAATTTCAAACTCAAAGCTCATCAAGTTCAATTCATGAGGTAATAAATAAATAAAATTCAAGTCATATCACAAGCCGGCTTAACTCAATTACATCCCTAGTACTGAATAAAAAAGTTATAAATTTATGAGGGTAAAGCATCATGATAAGGTGTTTGCTATTAAGTGATAAATGCTCGATGTAATTATTGTTTAAGCACTAATCGATGACAATAACTAAAAAAGTGAAATTTTTAAAGTAAAAAAAAAAGGTTTGACAACCATGACGTGGAAATTTTGAGTTTTTTTTTTAAGAATGGATGCTCTGGTTTAAGAGGGTTCACAACAAGAATGGAATAGAAAATAAAAATATGATGAGAAAAGTTACTTGATTAGTAATAGTATATGATGTAGCAACAATGAAAGCATACAATAAGGAATAAAAAATTACTTAATTACTTTCAATAATGGAGTACATAAAGGCTACTTTTAGTCTTTTATTGAAGAAAATAAATAAATCCCTCTTGTAAAGAATATAAGGTGAGTCCACAAGAAAGTTTAGCAACAGTTACAGAACATAAACCAAATGTTAGAATAAGTTGGTAGACTTTGTAAGGACAAAAGTTCATAATCATCCAATATATGATGCTAAAGAGGTGAATTGGAAATTTAAAAATGAGCAAAACTTGAAGTGCGATAGAATATCTAGTTATATTTAAAAAAAAAACAGAAAATTTCTTGGAGATACTCAAAAGTAGGTCATACGCAACATTTCTAAGAGGACACGTGCTTTCTAAACTATTGAGAAATTACCAACAAAGCAAAAGTTTCACAATTATCCATATGTACGTAGGTCATCCAAATACTTTGTTCTCTGATAAAGCCCATAAATAGGAAAATATCAACAAGGTCTATCTTTTATTTAGCACATACTTGAAAGAGTGACATAAATAGAAAACAACTTATATAGAATATGAAAAAAAAAACTACACTCAAGTAGAATAACATTTAGCATTAAGATGAATAAAACACATTAAACCACCTAAAACAACCAGCAAGAACAAAGAAAGAAGACCATACATTGTCTGAGTCAAACATCAAGAAGATTCCTTTCAAGAACTCTATCGCTTCATTTGCTAGTTCGACACTCTGAAACAATAAGATAGATAAATTAGATAAATGATTACTTTATGAAACTCAAAAGAAATTAATTGAAAGAAAAGATCATTTGCCAAACTCAAGCTAAGATGTGTAAGAATATAGACAATCAATTCATGTTAAAGCATACAAAAACGAAGCCCAATAAAACATTCAACAAAAAAAAATAGACAAATAACAATGACTTCATAAGTACGTGAAGGCAGTTTATATTATCTTAGATAGTCTGAGTGAAATTTAAGTTCGTCAAAACAGTTTAGAAGTGAGCTTTTACAGCGAAGTTTTGTTATAACAATAAAGAGAAGAAGCATATCTCATCAATCATCCAGACTAAAGGACAATCCCAATACCTGCATTGACGGACTTAGACAAGTTGGTTTAAATCAGTACTTGCGACAAAATTATACTTTATAGTATGTCCAATATTCAGCTCTTCAACATGTGATAACTGCAGCTTAATTCCCACGCTTTCAAAACATAAATAATTAACTCGAATACTAAGCCTCCAAAAAAGAAATAAATGAGAGTGTATAATCCATAAAACTTTTGAAGGTTTCAAATTTAACCTGATAATTTATAATTTGTCCTGCAACGTGATAAGTTCAATGGGGAGACAATTAAGATTATCCATTCAAGTTTTTTTTCTATTTAAGAAAAAAAAAAGGGTAATTTCCGAGACCATTTTTCAATACTTAATAGATGGGTAGAGAAAGACTGTAAAAACCTTAAAAAAATAATATTTTAAACAGAGATGAGGATGGAATAAAATCGTCTTTGTTTACAGTTATCAGCACATAAGAAGTAAAATTTATCAAGAACAAAAAATTTTATGAAGATTATTCACTTAGCTAGTCTTTAAAAAATTTCTACCATATTGCTTTCCTTACAATCACATGCACTTATCTGTTTAGTGCATATTCTAAAACTTAAATGTGGAAAATGCAACAGCCAACATGAACTCAAAATGGCATTAAATCAAACATGATTTTCGCCCAACTTTAGCACCACTCTCCATCTTGCATACCAACATTACAAAGGATAAGGCAGCAAGTGATATCAGCTTGACATATGAAAGAAAAACCATCAATAATATTACGAACTTTAGAACATAGCCATATTATCTTTCATAAAACTCCAAACACTAATAATTTTTGCTTCTAGTTACAACTTATGAGCAACTAATTAGGCCCAACACCTTTGTAAGAGAACTAGTGATGTAACATGATGTTCGTCGTCCCCGGCGACGGTACACATGGCGAAATCTGATGCCCTCATCAACTAGAGTTTTAGAGCAAATTGATAATTGACGATCATTATCTCATGAACTTACCAGAAGAATAAGCATATGCATTTCATAAACTGTTTAGTTAAAAAAAGTACACTAATTTAATGGTAAAAACATCTAATGATCAGCACCAATGGAGTACAGGCGATGTTAATGCCCCTATGTTTCAGTGCCAAGGTTCAATTTAGCACTTCAATTACAAGAAGATTAAATTGTTAACCACTAGGTCAAGTATGGAAATAGTGTACTTTATGATAAATAATTTGTTTATTTACAGCCAACTTTAACGCTAACAAAATATCGTGAGCAGAATCAATAAAGGCACATGGAAACAATTAGATTAATATACACTTGTTTTCAAAAAAAAAAGGATGGAGTAACTAGAATGATAAAAGCACATGGAAATAATTAAATTACAAGAAAGCTGCATGCAACAAAACCTGATCAGGGGCGCGTTTAAATACTGGCGGAAGGAGATCATCCCTTAGTTTAAGATCATTATCATATCCAAATTTTCTCAAAACTGTCCAAGTAGTTTCAAGACGGCCCTTTTCAATAAAAAGGGCATGAAGAAAAAGAAATCCGGTCAAGGTAAGGCCATGTTCGTTGACACCTTCAGGCATTTTCTCCTGTACAACCTTTTGGACACCCACAATTTCAGAAGGTTGGAGAGGAGCATTAAAACATCTAACCTGATGAGAAAAGCAACAGAGTGATGTCAAGATTAACGTGATTGTTTAATGAAACAGATAAAATTGGGACAATATATGAAAGATAAGAAAACCTGAAAATCGTTCAATTCTGCATCACTCAGGGCACCATCTCTGTCATGGTCGCATAAAATAAAGATCCGTTTTAAAGCCCTCACACATCTAGGCTTCAAAGATTGTGTTTCTTGGTCAAAAAGCGGGGAAGTTGGATGCAAAACTGCCTTTTGAGCATAGTAGAAGACCTCAGGAACCTAGATGAAAGCATGGGAGCATAAGACTTGTCAGGATATTAAAGAAAACCTTCAAAACAAAAACAACAAGGACAAAATGGCTTCTCTAGATGAGATGCAGCAAAAAGCACGCATACACACTCAAATACTCATACTCACATAGAAAATGCAAGATGCAATAATAGCATACATAGCTATTCTTCTTTTCTCAAAAATGAATCTATTTAATATGCTTTGATGATACCAAAATATAATGCCATATAAATGAGAAAATTATCTACACAAACTAGATCAAGTTAATTTACTGTAAAGAGTGGAGGACAAGAAACTATGAACACTTTTAATGAAATATGCTTGCAACCATAAAGATCCTCAGTCACTGACTGATGTTGGAAGCATGCAAAATAAAGACCAGTATCAAACATGGTGACGCTAGCAGATCAACCGGATCTGTCCATAATGATCTCACTGCTTACAAACAGGCCTATGAATCAACAGCAACAGCAACATTCACGAGACATATCCTAAATATCCTCAGTCTTTTAAATTGGCATATTCAAGAACAAAAACCATCATCAAACAAGTTGATAGAAACAGATTGGTGATCCGCCCATATTGCCCTAACTGCTAACAAACATGTCAATGAAGTAACGACAATAACCGTAAGTCCGTAAAAAAACATTAATACCTGGATCTGCCTGAGAGAAGAACACTCTATACAAGTCTCAATCTCCCGAAACTGCTGCATAATCGGCGACATTACCTGATCAAGGCTAGACTGTTGCTCATCCCTCAAATCCAACTTACATCCTACCACAATCACCGGCACTTTCACCTAAAAATCAAGCGCAAAATATAGAACAATCACATCCAACAAAAATATAATATATCATTCATCCAATAACCGAACCTCCAAGCGTCGAAGCTCCGGAAGCCAGTACGAACTCAACCGATCAAGCGATGCCGGCCTGTCACAAGCGTACGTAAGCACAATCACATCTGCCGCCTGGCATTCCGCTACAAGAGTCGCCTTACTCGCCGGACTGGAAAACAAAAAAGAAAACCATCAAACAAAAGATACGAAAGCTGAAACCTAGGGTTCCCATATGCCAACCTGGAAGAAGTATCGATGATGGTGAGAGGCACTCGATCGGGGTAGTAATCGGCGGGGAGACGAGTGGGGGGCAAAACATCGGGAACGTTTTCCGGAAAGGACTCAGTGGCAACAGCGATGATGAGGCTTGACTTGCCGGTGCCTTGGTCGCCTACTACGACGATGCGGACGCCGGAGCGGCCGACGAAGCTCGGCGGAGTAGTAGAGGCCGACATGGATCTGATAGCAAAGGTTATGGAGAAGATGCGACGATGGACGAGCTCCGAGTTTTGCAGCGGCGGCTGGATTTATTGGTGGTGGAAAAGGATTGCGAGCGATCTTGCGGGGGAAGGCAGGGGTGGGTTTGGGCCCGTTGGAATAGGAGGCTGGAGGGGTAGAAAAGGGCGCATGTATATGGACCGGCCAAGTATCAAGCTTTAAATAGGCCTTGTAGTTTTAGCTCTAAGATGGATAATTGAACATTTGGACTTGGCCTAACTTGGAATATCATGAGAGAGAGAGAGATCAATTTTAAATTTAGGCTTCTTTGAGACGGCTTTCTTACTGCTTCTTAAAGCAGCTTTCTAGTTCAAAAATTTTAAATTTTGAACTAAAAAATTGCTTTAAGAAGCAATAAGAAAGCCGTCTCAAACGAAGTCTTAGTCATTATTTGAGACACCTTTCTTAATGTTTCTTAAAGCATTGATCTAGTTGAAATATTTTAGTTTTTATACTAAAATTTTTTTAAGAAGCAATAAGAAAGTGAGACTGTGAGGCAGCTTTCTTATTGCTTCAAAAAGAAGTTTTCTAGTGCAAAATTTTTTATTTTTTATACTAGAAACCTACTTTAAGAAGCAATAAGAAAGTCGTCTCAAACAAAATCGGCTTTATTTGAGATGGCTATCTTATTGCTTCTTAAAGCAGTTTTTTAATACAAAAATTTTATTTTTTTTAACTAGAAAGTTGTTTAATGCAGCAAGAAAGCTGTCCCAAATGAAACCTTTGTCTTCATAAGAAACGGCTTTCTTACTACTTTCTAAAATGACTTTCAGTACAAAAATTTCTAATTTAAGAAAAGTTTATATTAGAAAGTTAGATTTAGAAAGTAACAAAAAATTGTCCCAAATAAAACCTTGGATTCATTTATTTATTGTTCAAATTAAAGATAGTGAGCACATATGGCTAGAATTGTCATTAAGCAATGATATAGAGTCTATCTTAGATTGAAATTATATCATTAAAGTTTTAATTGTGAACCATTAAAGAATTTTTAGGAGAAATAGAGAAATGAGAATAGAAGTGATTTTTCAAAATTGTGTTTGTCATTCTAGTATTTATAACTAGTAAGAATGCATGTAGCATTAAATTTTACTATATATATTATAAATACAAATTGTTGGTATTGTGAACTTTTCAATTAATTATGAATTTTAACACAAATTTAGAATATCAAATCATTCAAGAAGCTCAAATAGTAACTTGAAAAAAAAAATTATTTCAAGGATTAAATGGAATATAAACTGCATAAATTGATGATAAATATGATTTTGTCTAGTTGTGATATCTACAATACATGAATTTAGAGTAAAATTAAGGAAAGTGAGAGCTAAATCACAAATAATCAAACCAGCTCGAACATTTTTGGAGGACTAAATCGTCCGACATCCACATTCCTCGAACAGGTTGTATGCAAGTCATGCTTGCGTGCACCAAAGATGCGATGGTGCCAGCTGCCACCACTCTCTACCTATCAAGGGGTTTGACAATTGACCCAAGCATCTTCACTTGAGCAACATTTTTGTGGTCTCTATCATCTCATGTTACACCTATTTTTGTGTAGATTGTATGTCCATCTAGTCTTCCCTCAGGTTAAGTAACCTCTACTTAACATTGATCGACAAACCCTTTTTAATGTTGACTTGCTCTAGATTAATTGAAATTTTGAAGACAAAAAATAATAATATCATCATTGTTTTTCGTCAAATATAAGTTTGATTTATGAACTTTCTCAAAATTCTATCCATCCCGTCAATTCAATAATCAAATTTATTATTTGTTAACTTTGTTACATTGAAATTGTTAAAATCTTAGAAACGACATATTACGTCCATCATTAAGAGAGATCATTGGTAGCAACCATCGTTGGCATTGATCATCCTTAAAACAAACAAATCCATCGAGCAAGCCTAAGGTTAGATCATTCAATTTCTTTCTAATCAAGAAGAGCATAATCCGAACCATTGAACTTGGCGCGAATATGAAATATTTTAATAGAAATAACTAAACACTCATATTGAAATATATAAATATATCATTATTCTATACATTATAAATATAAAATATATCTAAAACCAAAGTGAAATCCTCATATTGTAGAGAAATTCAAGGCTACAAGCCATGCTTTGAGTATCATCCAATTGTTGATGTTCTTGAAGCAATCTCTCTCTTATTTGTCTTCAAACCACTTAATTTCCTTTATTTCTGAAAGAAGAATGGTTGTAATTATCTCCAATTGCTCATCAACTTTAGTTAAAAAAGAAAAAAAAAACTTTGATACAATCCTTAAAACCTCATTAGATTTTGCACAAACTTAAAATCAATTCAGAATTTTAAAACACTCAAATTAGAGCAAAAAAAACTATTACAAAGCATCCAAAGTGTCAAATGAACTCAAATTTCAATGCATTTGCAATCAAAATGAAAGATTTTTCAAAAACATATTAATTGTTAGGGCGCTAAAATATTCAAATATGAATGCAAAATTATTATAATAGATTTCACAATAATGACAAAAACTTTATAATTATTCTTTTTTTTTAGACATTCAACAATAAGATTTTAGTATTTGAAGACGATTGAGATTTACAGAGAATTTTAAAACTCTAACCGTCATTGCTCGATAATGGTCATCAATTTACATTGACATTCATTGTCATCTAACGCCACCGGTCCACCAAAATATTTATAATCATCTAATTCCAATCGTTGATAATATTAAGCATGAGATGCATGGGCTTATACAAAATTATTTAAAGATTAATGTATTTTTTTGAAATAAGTTGAAAGAACTTTTTCTGCTATAATAATTATAAAAAAAACTATATTTTAAAATTAGAGATTAATTTATGAATTATATTTCAATCACTTATATTTAAAAATATATATTTAATTGTATTGACAAAAAATTCATTCAAAAATTTCATAATATAAAAAATATGCATTATAAATTATAAGTTTTAATTATCTTACACTTTATCATTTTAAAATAATAAGTTTAAATAAAACATTTTTAAAGGTATTAATGCTGATCTCAAACATGAATAAAAAAACTTATAAAAATATTTTTAAAATCTAATTTATACCCCCACTAAAAAACTTTTAAGCTCCCCATCGTACAAGTATCTTTAATAATTTTTTATTTTTATTAAAAAAACCACTATTTTTTTTTTTTAATTTTAAAAAAGTTGCATGCATATTAAACATATTTATATGCACAAATACATGACAAGCATAATTGTAGAAGCAGTCGAATAGAAGGTTTTATTTTCTTGCCGCTTTCTGAAGTAATTTTTTAGTCCAAAATTTTTAAATGAAAAAAAAAAAATAAACTAAAAATGTTCCGAATGAAAACCAAAGTCTTCAACATCAAATCTTATAATGATTAAGGATTGGTATAGATAAATCAAATAGAAATAATACAAAAAGTATTGCTTATTTGGAATAGTTTCAGAATAGAATAAATATGTTACAAAAAAATTCAATTGAAGAATAAATAATAAATAATCACAACTACAATTTACCAGAACATCCATTTATTCGACCAGTAAAAGCATAGTAACATCCCATGCAAAAGAATAATGAAGTCCAGATATTACAATAAGGAAAAAAAGGTGCAATAAGATGGCAAACATTACAATGAAACCATTGGTATTCAAAGACAAAAATAACTCGAAGATCACCTGTAGAAATATGCCAAGCATCATCTGAACTTCCCAGAATGAATCCTGATCCTTGAAGCATTGATGAACATTTTTCAAAATTCCATCAAAATAACACATAGTCGAGCTTTAGAACTTTGAGAATACTTTAAGATTTCGTTGGGACAATTTTTTTATTGCTTTCTAAAGAAACTTTTTAGTATATTAAGAAGCAGTAAAAAAATCGTACCAAACAAAATCTTAAATAATAGATCATTTGCAGAGTATTATGGAAGGCAGCTCAGGCGGAACGGGCGATATCCGGTTGGCCCAGAAATTAGCAATCTTGGCGATGTAACAATCCCCATTCCAAAAAACTGTCTTAATGCCTGATTATTGAATACAAAGGATTAGGATATGTTATGAAGAACTGGTGGCAAAGAAATTTCTAATTGAATATAGCATGAATTGCACGGAAATGGGAACTCATGCAGACCTTATTTAAGAAAATCCTTCAGTTGAATTACACTAAGGTGGGTGCTTATGTTTAGGTGGCTGGCAATAGTGCGGTAAAAAAAACTTGCTGACCACATTTAGCAAAATAATTAGCTGTTGTTCAAGTATTTTTAGAAGCCTGTTTATTTAACAAGCTCAACTTGGTCTGTTGGTTGGGAGCTTAAGCTATCAACTAAGATGTCTTGGGTTCGAATCTTATGTATGTGATGTGTGTGTGAGTATTAAAAAAGGGAGATTTACATACATACCAACCTATATACTATACTATTTACATATTTAACACATAAAAATTTAATATTACATACATACCACCCATAGTTCATTTACATATCAAATATGAGTGATAGAAATGAAATTAATGAGTGGTATGAAAGAAATATGAGTAGTATATTTGGTATTAAAATAATATAGGGTGCTATGTATGTAAAATTAAAGTTTTGGATGTTAGATATGTAAATATGATGGTATAAAATAGTATGCATGTAAATTTTCCAAAAATTAAAAAAAGGCTTGTTTGATCCTGTTCAACTTTATAGTAGCTTGACTATATATATATGACTTTTAAGCATATTTCATAATCGTAAATAGCTAATGCTCAGTTCAATAAACTAATGAGCTGAACACATAAAAAATATTGACCCGTTTGCATAATGACTTGAGCCCAGGTGTTACTCAAGATTGGCATGTTTACACCTTAGTTGGCATGAAAAACTTGCTAATGAGCTTGCCCGTATTCAAGCTTATAAAGAAGAGTTGGTTTGTGCTCAACCTTGCAGGCAAAAAACAAGAAACCTCGCAGGAATAAAACTGATAGAAAAGCTAAATAATCAACTTGTGCATTAAAAAAGCTGTACAAAATAAAGTTTTTCTAATATAAATAAATATATATATATACACACACACACGCTAGCGTAAAATGACAAAACCTGAGGAACCCCATAAAATTTACACTTGCATATATTGATAATACCTGGTAGCTTGTCAAGTGGTAGCAAAGAGAATCTGCAAAACCCATTCTTCCAGTGAATCGCAGTGTCCTGACATGTTTGTTCATTGATTTTGTCAATAAGATTGATGGATTCCAGTAATAGCTTTGCTAAGCCCTTATCATCAAGATCCATGTTGCTGGAGATGCTTTGAAGAGCTTCTTCCAAACCAGAATTAATCCATTCCTCGTTTCCCTTCTCCAAGCAAGTAATTATCTCATTTGAATCTTCCAGATTAAACAGCAACCAAGGCATGTAAAACCTCACAGTGGCATGCAGAATTCTGGATACTCTGTAAACTTCTCCAAGGGCAAGGAAGTACTTATTTCCTGTGAAAGACGACATTAGAAACAATCTTTTCAAGCATATCAGACTGTAACTTGTGAGTGCAAGGCAGAAATAAGAGGGTAAAAATCAATAAACAGTTATTTACCTTGGGTAAAGATTTCCTTGGAAATGTTGCAATCAAGTGACTCTGTCCAGATTTTAGAACCAAGTTGTAATTCCTTTGCACAAGCTGAAGCTAACTTAGACCATGCATTAATATAAAATAGCTGCTGCTCTCTGGAAGCCAATCTCAAAATTTGTAAAACTGAGGAGGAATGTTCAAAAAGATCCACTGCGGCATTCAAGTGTTTTTCTGCCTGTAAGAATAAAGAAATTAGCCACTTTGCCTGATAAAATTAAATAACATGAAGACAGAACGTCTAAAGGGGTTTTCTCCTTGGATGAAAGCCAAACCGACTGAAATCTTAATAAAGAAGATAAAAGAATTATAAAATTTTTTCAAAACAAAGAATTCCAAAAATTGGAAGCTCATATAATGCATTTGCCAGCTGAAACATATAGAGAAATTGCTAAGTAACATGCAGTCATAGTGATTGGTGACAGCATGTTGCAGCAGCAGAAGCAACAACAACAACAAGCCTTTATCCCACTACGTGGGGTCGGCTACATGAATCATTTTTTTCCAATTTATTATATTAAAGGTCAAATATTCATTTAAATATAATTAAAAAAAATATTTTTAATACTTTTTAACCAAGTCTTTTTAGGTCTATCTCTACCTTTCTTAACATAGACCGGATCTAATACATTTACTCTCCTAATAGGTCATCAAACAGCAGACATTTTACATGAACTATCCATCTAAGGAAACTCTCTCTAATTATATCTGCCACTGGAGCTCTTCAACCTTTTCAAGTGTATACTCATTTCGCACTCTCTAAGGAGCTATTTGATTGATTAAAAAAAGGAATGCAGTATAAAAGGAATACAATATAAAAGGAATACTTTGAAGTTGTTTAGATTAGTGTAAATGCAAGTGAATGCTTTTTTTGTTTAGTTTGAAGTAAAATGAATGTGGTGTATAGTCCAAAGTTAGTGGCGACAAGCGGATGGAGGCGACATCGACGGTGGCTGGTGATGGTCTGCAGCGGGTGGTGGCTAAGGTCAAGGTAGGATGGTGGCAATGGTGTCCTGTGGCACATGGGGGAAGCCGGCAGTAGGTAGTGGCCGATAAGTGGTGGCCAGCGAGTGGTGATACCGATGGTGGGTGATGGCCGATAACATATAGTAGTGATGGTGGCTCGCAATGGGTGGAGACAGAGCCAGCTGCGGTCGGTGAAGGTGGTGGCGGCCGACAGTGGACAGTGGTAGTGGTGGCAGTCGGCAGGTCGCAACAGTCAACAATCAAGCGAGATTGCTTGAGGTGTAAACGGTTCTTGCCCAAAACTAGGCGAATTTAGTTTAGCTCAAAAAATAACTAAAATGATTTACATAACATTTACTTTACTTTGTATTTCTTTTTTCATCCAATCAAACACCAATATTTTTCCCTGCATTTGAAATACTTTACATCAATTTTACTTCCACCAAACAACCACTAAGTATAAAGTCACTCATCCACCATAGTATCCTCATCTTTGCAACACTTAATTTTATGCTTCTCTTTTAATCACATATATTATGCGCCATAAAGTATTGCAAGTCTCACCACCATCTTATATAATTTTCCTTCAAGATTTTAATGTACTTTTCCATCACA
The DNA here is from genome assembly GCF_001605985.2 of Dendrobium catenatum. Taxonomy (NCBI): domain Eukaryota; kingdom Viridiplantae; phylum Streptophyta; class Magnoliopsida; order Asparagales; family Orchidaceae; genus Dendrobium; species Dendrobium catenatum. The sequence goes on from NW_021319438.1 coordinate 426,627, forward strand.
CAATAAGCCTGATACATTTCTCCACTTCAACCATCCAACTTGAATTCTACTATTAAAATCCCAATATATTTCACCATTGCTTTCAACAATAGACCCTTAATATCTAAAATATGCACTATTTTTTATGACTTGATAACACAATATCACAATCTCACTACTAGATCTATTACTACAAAAATGATACTTCATATATACAATTTTAGGTCTACTCAAATGAAAATATTTAGACTCTAAGGTCAACCTCCATAATTCAAGTTTTACATCAACTTCCTCTCTAGCTTCATCAACAAGAAGAATATATTAGCAAAAAGCATACACCAAAGTATATCCTCTTGCAAATGTCCAGTAAAAACATGCATGATTAAAGCAAAAAGATGTGGGTTTAAGGTTGATCCTTGATGTAATCCAACAGAAATAGAAAAATACTTGGCCCAACTACCTTGCATTTGAACACAAGTAACAACTCCTATCTACATGTCCTTAATGACTTGAATAAAAACATTATTAACTCTTTTCTTTTCAAGAACTCTCCAGAGCACTTTTCTTAGAACTTTATCATGTACTTTCTATAAATCAATAAGCATCATATGTAAATCCTCCTTACTCTCTCTATACTTCTCCATCAAACCTCTCAACAAATTTATAGCTTAAATGGTAGACCTACCCAGCATAAATACAAATAGAAAAACATTAGTATCATGTTATAACCTATGCTTAATTACTCTCCCATAATTTTAATGTATGACACATTAACTTAGATCCTTTATAATTCACACACTCTTGTGCATCATCTTTATTCTTAAAATTAGGAATCAACACACTCCTTCACCACTCATCTAGCATCTTTTTAGTCTTCAAAATAATATTAAAAATTTTAACAAGCCAAAATCTTTGATCTCATAAGCAATTTCACACTTCTATTGGAATATGATTAGGTTCTACTTCTTTTCCACACTTCATTTTCTTTGACGTGAGTGAAGACAACATGCAACGGAAGAAAATAGCCATCATCATTTTAATCAACATTGTCATATCAAACTACTTGGTTTTGTGTTATGAATACCTCTTTGCCATTCACTAAATAAGTGTTTCCTGTGTAACTGTCTTGTTAACTCTAATTTACATAAAGTTTTTTTGCACGATATTCAGCCAAGTCACCTTCGGTCTACACTCTACACGTATCCTTTTCTATTCTTTCACATTAATTCTACCTTCCTACATCACTAGAGCATTGCACGACTCTCTCTAATACATGCCAAACCAACTAAATCCTCCTTCAATAACCTTAACCTAAATAAGTCCTAATCCTCCTTCAAATATACAATTATTTTGTACTTGATCCTTCCTAGTTTTGCTTCTACCACAAAACCATTTTTGCAATCTCATTTTTTTCCTATAATCTTGTATAATTAGTAGCTTCTTCATTGCCTAACAATTGGATACATAAAATGTGGTCTCTCCGTTTTTATTAATTGCAGACAACCTTTTGGTCGAGGCTTCTAATAAAAGCCTTTTTATTCCATTTAAAGGAAATATTGGAACTTTGAATCAAGTTGTATATGAAAAGGGTTTACCTAATACATAAGGCCTCCTCCAATGCTCCTCCTCCTAGGTAGAATGGGGGTTGAAATACAAAGCTTTATCTTGTATTGTAGAAAGACTTCTCCCCATGATTTAAGCCCATGATCGCAAGTCACAGTACATGCAACCTAATAGTTTCTATGAAGCCCTCCCTCAAATTTTATACGTCTATAAAAGTTAAATTAATCTAATGAATAATTTTACTTTGGACTCACAAATGATCCCCTTGCTGAAATAAAAATGAGGGCATTCTTAAGGATTAAATAGAAAATAAATGGATGTGGATGATAGAATTACACCGCTAATCATTTGGATGGATGGTACTGCATAAAAATCACAAAATAATCCTCAGATTATTTGTATGTGGTCAATTTAATCTCAGAGTATCACGTTACTCAAAATTAGTCGTTCGACTACACAAAATTGATACAAAATGGTCTCTAATATTATAATTGAGATATAAAATTAATCGCAATTTAGTCCCTCGACAATACAAAATTGATCCCAAATTAGCCTAAAATAGATCATTTTGGATCAATTTTGTATAACCGCGAGACTACATTGAACCAACGTGATACTTTAGGACTAAATTGTTTATGTACAAATAGTCAAGGGAACATTTTGAAGTTAACCGGGTGGTATTGTCTGACCTTCAAAGTGAAGGCCACAAGCATGAATCTCCGAAAAAAAAAAAATTATAATAACATAAGACTTTCTAGGATTCTAACTGTGATGCACATACATGAATAATTTCAAAACATGCATTGTTTGACATATAAAAAATATGTCACACACACCTAACACATGTTTGACCTATGTTAAACATACTATAAACACATCCTATAAGGATAAGTTGGGCGTGTCAGGGGGGGGGGAGGGGGGTGATTAACAAAAACCTAGGAATAAAAAAAAAAACATTTTTTCAATTTTTATTTGGATATAGGCACGATTTCCACTCAATGATGAAAGAAACCATATGTTTGGAGTACTTTTTTTTTTTAAGTTATATCATTGACCATTTTCAAAATCCTTAACAAGTTAGGAAAGTAAAAAAATTAGGAGTAAAAAAAAAAACATTACTTCGAATTTCATTTGGCAATAGACAATTTACACTCAATGATGATAAGAAACCTTATTTTTGTTTTTTTTTAAATAAATCATTCACGTTATTTTAAAAATCAGTAGCAAGTTAGACATTTTAAAAAACCAGGAACAAAAAAAAAACATCTACTTCAACTTTCATTGGGATATAGAATATAAGAAAACTACGAACAACTTTTATTGATAAGAAACCTTATATTTGGAGATTATTATTTTTAATTAAATCAATCAACTCAGTAAGAAGTTCGAGTTGCCAATTAAATTTCAACGGATTTGAACAACTTCTTCTAGAATAAAATATATAACATGTAAAGATACTTTTTGGACCATATATTACTTAACATTTTAATAATGCTTGATTGAAGAACAAAGAATTGTAGAATAAATAAATAGTGGTATTTACTTGGTTTCATTGATGGAGATAAATACCAATATTTTTATTTTAATTTGAGGACTAAATAATGAAAAAAAAATCTTAAACAAATGGAAGGAAAAGGACCTTTTGTCCATTTACACCGCCATAGTGACTTCTTAGAAACATTTAAATGATTGATTAAAATTTATTTTTATCTAGCAACTAGTTTAGGCTACATTTTGGGACAACTTTTGAACACTGCTTTTTTGTTGCTTTCAAGATATTTTTTACTAAAAAACAGTAATAAAGTCATCCCAAACAAAGCCTTACACAGAATATGAATTTGATAAACTTTTTATTTATACAAATTGATGAAAAAAACTTCAAAAGTTACACGCACATGTGCATGCAAGTGCGCGCACACAGTGCACTGAAATTGCAATTTTCCTTAAACATATAAAACATAAAAAAAAATTTAAGGGGTACATACTGCAAGTAATCTTTCTGACAAGTGGAATTCTTGCTCAGCTACTTTAAAATTTGATGTCCTTGTCTCATTTAGCAGTTCATTAATGCGGCTTGCTCTTTGCTTGCCGGTGCAAGCATCACCAGAAGCAATCATTTCTTGCAGATTTCCATAAGCTTTCTGGTTTTGAAAAAAAAAAAACTTAGGTTAATAAAAATTAGTTTAATATATGAAGACGAAAGGTTAGACGCGTAAGCAGAATGTGTAGTAGAGCATAAATTATGGAACCATATAACAGGAAATATCACTAAGACACAAAACAATACATAGGTTATGCTACGGAACTTTCAAATAAGAATATCACAAACCACCCAGTTATATCAATAATCTGATTAATTATATTTATTTAAATGATTAATATCATGTAAATATTATGGGATGATTTCATATTAGCGTGCATTAATTAGGAGAGGTTATCTAGATATTTTGGTTGTAGTTATATAATAATAATCGCTTTTATGCCACTACTACAACAACAAGTTTTTATCCCAATACGTGGGGTAGGCATAAAAACTGCATAACCAAGTGCCAAAATTTTTACTACATAACGACGATGCCAGATGATTAGTTCCTTATTTAGACTACATAACACTGATAAAAGAGCATCATTTGAAATGATTATAACAGAAACATGTCCGGGAATCTTTAATGCATTTGAAAACTAATGCAAGATAAGTTCTAATTTTCAACTTAACTTTTATATTTCATGAATCTTTAAAAAACATTATCTTACAAATTGCTATAACCAAAAAAAAAAAAAAATCTTCCATAATCACATCAAATCTGAGTTCATAGAATTACTGTATTGAAGATGGTGGATTAAAGCAAGTTAACTAACTGCCATATTTATGCGCATAAAGAAAACAATAAACATTAAGATTCTAACCATTCTTACAATCTTGTCCGATCAGTGAGGGGGTAGACTTAACAAGACAACAGAAGTCAATTACACAATTACTTTTATAACCTGAAAATACAAGTCAAACTAAACAATATCGCTCTTAAATGTCATTTATGATTATTGCGCGTTGGAGGCAAGAGCAATTTGTCAACCAATAGCTTATTGTATTAGATCACAGCCTAAATACTGACAAATGCTTCCAAAAATATAATTGTGTGGTCATATTTACTGTATGGTATGATATGTAACACACCTGAATTTCCTCATTGATCTTCTTTACTTCAGGCGTTGCTCCAGGAAGAGCAGGAACCTAACAGAATCTCTAACATCAAATCATCTAATTAACACAAAATGAAACAAAATCTAAGGTTCTCATCATAAGTATACTGACCTTTAGCACGGTAAGATGATGTACTATCAAAGAGAGAGATTCTTCTTTCACTCTACAATAAAGGTCAGTTAAAGTGTAGGAAGTTGATTCACTGGATAGACTTTGACCTGATTCATAGGCAACAATCTTTTCAGCATTGCCAGTCTCCGCAGTATTTTGAGATCCCCATTCAATCTGATTGAAATCAATGTCACCATTAACATGAGCAAAAGATTTCCCAAGTTGGTCTATTTCCTGTCCATTGCCAATGGAATTTTGGGAAGGAACAGTAGCACGAGGACTGTCGGTTTTCTCATGCGGAGCCTGTATGATGCTAGTAAGAGCAACAGGCGAATAATCCAACTTTCCGGCTCCTATATTATGCTCAATATGATCCTCAGAACTTCCATAAAGATTTTTCTTACCATTAGCAGAAGAGATGTTCAGGTCATCAAAGTTCCACATGTTCCATTCTACCTCTTTTGTATCCTGGAAATATGCATCCATCATATAAAAATGAAAAGATCAAATCAAATTACCATCAAGAAGAAATGAGAAGCAAGCCAGTTGACAGTCACTCTGTAAAAGGTTATTTGTATTAAATTCCGTTTGCAGAGATTCTTAAAACACTAGGGAGAAATTTAAAATTATTAAGAAAGAATAGATGAAGCGACTACAGCTCAACTCAATAAAAATGAAGATAGAGCTCTCAAAATTTAGAATATTGTTAAGCTCTGATGCACCGACACTTCGTTTTAAGAGGGTATGCAGAGTCGGACACGTGTCGGACACGGACACGCGTCCGACACGGCGAGGACACATGTCGGACACGTCACTAGTGTGTCCCATTTTAAAAAAAAAATTAAAACGGACACGCGTGTCCGGCTATTATATAATTAAATAAATAAATAAACCAAATCTTGCTATTTCATATTAGCCGGTTCACGCCCGAGTCTTCATCTTCTCCGGTTCTCCTTAACTCCGTATTCCTATTCGTATTCGTGGTCTTCCCGAGCGATTGAGGCGAGCAGTGGTCGGCTGGAGATCGCACACTTGGTCTTCCCTTACGACCGTAAGCAGCAAGCCATCCTCCTTAGTTTCTAGGCGCAGCTAAGGGAAGCCGACGACAAACCGCATAAAATTTTTCAAACATGTAAGTTGATTTCATCATTTTTTTCTCCATTCGCCATTTCTCTTCATTTATCAATGATTATGTATATTTTTTATCAGAAGAGCATATTTTTTTTAAGTATTTTATTTGTTTTGGATTAAAATTATTCTCACGATAAATATTTATTTATTTAATGCGCTTTAACTGCGCTTTTGTTGCGCTTTAAGTGCACTTTCACTGCGTTTTTACTCTTACAATAAAAATTTTAATTATTTTTTAGTCAGATAGTCATAACGCATGATGCAATAGTTCTTTAATTATTTTTTTAACTTTGTTTGGCAATTTTTAATTGTTTTACAATAAGTCTTTATTTCTTCTATTTCACTAGTTATTTTAAAAGCAAAATGAGCACTAGTGCTGGTGGAAGTGGTTCAAAAGAGCCATCTGTAGAAATTGATAAGCCATTATAGATTCATGTTACGAAGTTAGGAAAAACATTTGAAGGAGGGAATGTGCCATTTAAATGCAATTATTGTGATGACACCTATAAAGGATCTTATTCTAGGGTGAAAGCACATCTTCTTAAGATTTCTGGCCATGGAATTAAAATGTGTCCTAAGATTACTACGTCACAGTTGATTGAATTGAATAGACAAGTTGATGAAGCTGAATCTAAGATCAAAAGGGCACTTCCTAAAGAGATATATTTGTCATCTACCCATGGTTCATCCCACACTCCTTCCTCATCTGTTAGAGTTGATCATTCATTATCATATAGAAATGAATGATATGATTCAAAGAAAAGAAAAAGAGTTGCCAGTAGTGCTTTAGAGAAGGCTTTTAACATGCAGTTGCAAGAAGAATTGGATGGTGAAATTGCAAGGATGTTTTTTTCAGCTAGACTTCCTTTCAACCTTGCAAGAAATCCTCATTACAAAAATGCATTCACTTTTGCATGTAATAACAACCTTGCAGGTTATGTTCCACCTGGTTACAATGCATTAAGATTAAAATTATTAGAAAGGGAAAGAGCACATATTGAAACATTGCTTGAACCAACAAAAGGTGTGTGAAAAAAAAAGGAGTTACTTTGATGTGTAATGGTTGGACTGATCCTCAAAGAAGGCCACTCATTAATTTCATGTCCGTTATAGAGAATTTTCCAATGTTTATTAAAGCTGTGAATTGTGAAGGAAAATACAAGGATAAATATTTCATTGTCAAAATGATTAAAGAGGTGATAGTCATTATTGAGCTGTCAAATGTTGTGCAGGTTATAACAGATAATGCACTGGTGTGTAAAGTTGCAGGATTGTTGGTGGAGCAAACTTATTGTCATATATTCTTGACTCCATGTGCTGTGCACACTTTAAATCTTGCTCTAAAAAATATTTGTGCAACAAAAAATACAGAGACAAATGAAATCATTTATGCTGAATGTCATTGGATAACAGTGGTTGCAGATGATGCTGTTTTGATCAGAAATTTCATTATGAACCACTCAATGAGACTTTCAATGTTTAATGATTTCTCACATTTGAGAATGTTAGCTGTTGTTGAAACTCATTTTGCATCTATAATAATTATGTTGAGAAGATTCAAATAAATAAAAAATGTCCTTCAATCTATGGTGATTAGTGAGAAGTGGTTTTGCTATCGAGAAGATGATGTTGAGAAGGCAAGATATGTGAAAGAAAATGTCTTAGATGATTTGTGGTGGGATGATGTAGATTACATATTGGCTTTCATTGATCCGATTGATAACATGTTGAGAGAGGCTGACACAGATAAATCATGCCTACATTTGATTTATGAGATGTGGGACTCTATGTTGACAAAAGTGAAAGAAATTATATACAGACATGAAAGAAAGTCACACAATGAAGACTCAAGTTTTTAGAGTATTGTCTATACCATTCTTGAGGAAATGTGGACCAAAAGTAACACACCTCTGCATTGTTTGACCCACTCATTAAATCCAAGGTATATTTGTATTCATCTTTTGAATTAATTTTAAATTTCTTGATAAATAATTAAATAATTTTATATGATTTGTATTATTTGAAGGTATTCAAGTAAAGAATGGCTTCAAGAAGACCCTCAATGTGTCTCACCACAAAAAAATTTAGAAGTGTCAAATATGAGAAATATATGCTTGAAACGATATTTCCCAAATGAGGAGGTGAGAAGAAAAATTAATATAGAACTTGCAAAGTTCTTTGGATATTTAGAGGATTTTGGTGATCAAGAATCTTTGGTTGATAGATGGATGATGGATCCAAAATTATGGTAGTTGATTCATGGAGCTTCAGCACCGCTTCTTCAAACCATAGCAATAAAACTTCTCGGTCAAGTATCATCATCTTCTTATTGTGAGAGAAATTGGAGCACATACTCATTTATTCAATCAATGAAGATGAATAAAATAACTCCATAACGAGCTGAAGATTTAGTTTATGTGCATACAAATATTCATCTTCTATCAAGGAAAACCCCACTTTATATGACAGATGATAACAAGATGTGGGATGTTGTTGGAGATGGGTTCGAGTGCCTTGATGATATGGGGTTATTAGAAGTTGAAAATCTTTCTCTAGATGAACCAGAGTTGGAAGCAATGATATTCAATGATGATGATATTGAAGGCCAAAGACCAACCTCTGAATATAATTCTATCAGTCCCTCTATTGAGTAGTTGGACCTTCATGTTGTACTAAATAATTTTTTGCTTATATTTTTGTTATTGTACTAAACATCTTTATGTTATAAGCTAAACAAGTTATCATGACTTTGATTTAATATTGCTTGCCATTTTTAATACAATATTACCTTAATTTCTATATATTATATTAAAAAATTATTATGCCATGTCTACGCTGCACCCGTGTCCTGTATTTTGAAAAAAATGCCGTGTCCCGTGTCCGTGTCGTGTCCGTGTCGTGTTCGTGTTCGTGTTCGTGTTCGTGTTCGTGTTCGTGTTCGTGTCGGTGCATCATAGTTGTTAAGCATCATATATCCAATGACCCATACATGCTTATAAACATCATATATTTGCATCTGCATTTCAAGACAGTCCAATTAAGTGCACTTAATAAATAGTTATGGTCCAATAAAACAAGAAAGCATTGATGAAAACATGTGCTTTTATGAGGAAATAGAAGAACATTATTTGCTAGCAGGAGTACTCTAGCAAACAATGAACGTCGACTTTGAACAAACCAAAAAGCTTAATAATGTATAGTGTTATGTTCCTAACCGATATAAATGACACAAAAGGTTGAACAAAAAAATCCTATGAAATTTAAAACTCCATCTAGACATAAAACATCTTTAACAATCTAAAGATTTTCCAAGTTGTAAGAATTTCTGAGGATATTTAATACTTAAAAATGCAATAAGATTTTACTTGAACAATTGTAGATCTGAGTATAAGCAATATGTACTTGCACCTAGCCTACAAAATCTTTAGATTGAGTTTTCGTAAGGAAGCTTCCTCTTGCAATTTCCTTACAATTAATTTTACAGGTTTCCACTTTCCTCTCCTCTTATCTGCTCCCTGTTTCCTCCCACCTTTCACCTTCTATGCCATAATCTTAAAAAATATGCAACAATAAGAAGTATGGTTCAATTGGAAAAAAAATCAAGTGTAGTTTGAAAACATAATTATAGATATGCATTGTGCATGGAATATTTTATATGTGCATCCATCTATGCAAAGATGGACTCCCCAACGCTTTCATAAACCTTTACATGTTCAAAGTGTTAAACTGGAAGGTTTTCCAGTTTTATCTGCTTTTTCACTTCAAATTCATTTTTGATGCTTTGCATGGGCTCCCGCTGAAATGGCCTGCTTATCCATCTCATACTCTGAGTCTACCTATATCCTTGAGCACAACAACTAAATGCATAGAAGAGTAATATCTAACCTCTTGGTTTTCAGGAGCGTGTAGTAGGTCTGCTTGATCGTATTGAATCTTCTGTTCTTCACATAATACAAATAGATGTGTATCAGGCTTCAAATTTTAGCATATTAATAAAATATCAACTGACAGAAGAAGAGGCAAACCTCCGTAAATCCATTTATAATACCATTTTCTGGGAAGTCAATCTTGAATTCATTTCTGCTACTGCCTGAAGACCCATTTCCAAAACTGGGTAGCATCTCATGCAGGACCTCGTCTGTTACAGAATGATTATGACCAAGTGGCATGCTTGTGAGTTTCTCAGACGCAGAAAAAATATCAAGCAGTCCTCCTTCACCATCCATGTTAATTTGTTCCATACCTTTCCAACCATTTTCTAACCTGTTAACAAGAACCTTTATAGTAGAATTATCAGATCCACGGGATAAAATACATATAGGTCCGCGCAAAGAGTTTGAAGGGCCTATATTAAATAGATCAATGTATAATTCAATTAAAAGGTAGGTTGAGAATATTCAGGTTAACTTCTATGTCAAGCCACTTACAGGCGTTTCAAGTATAGTAGTAAATCCAGCTTATTTTCATCATAGAATGAAGAAAATAAAAGTATAATAAAAAATGTGAGAACCATTATATATCATGTTCCTGCATCAAATGATTTTCTAGAAAAAGGAATACAAGATCACCCAATCAACAAGTCATTCATAAGAAACCAAATAAAAGGAACTTAAACTTCTTCCAGTGGAAAAGCACCTTCTTTTAATGCTATCGTAAGAGTTTATTCAGCGGTTATTGACCATATTGCTTCAAAAGATTGTAAGTTGAGAGCATGGTACACTAACGGCATTCAAGGAGTGCCTAGTAAGCAAAAACCATATGTTTGCCTTGACTACCTCCCAAGATAATTTATAAGCTGGAAAGATATTATATCATAACTGCAGAAACAATAACAAATTACTCATAGAATAGAAGGCAAGCCACTTTATCTATAAGAAGCAGCATTAGAGATCTTCAGACTGCTAAATATGAACATGGAATCAGAACTTCATTTTGTTGTTAACTGTTCAACATATATTTGCTGAAAAATGGACTGTTTATAGATGTTTCTATATCTTCTATATATTAGTAATTGGTCTGATCAAATTTTCTTTCCCAAACAAGTAATTCAGATAGGATGGTCGTTATGTATGCCAAATTTAAATGCAAATATATTTATGTATGCAAAGGAAGGGACATGGATGTAAGCCATGCCTGCATACCTACCATATGTATCATTCTCCCAATATACATGACCAGACAAGGGAACATGCAGTTGCCTGGAAAAAAGGTGGTAGAAGCCTAGCGAGATGGTGTAGTCATAACAGAGACCATACAGCATCTATGGAGGTACTATTTTAGCAAGAAGTCTGTCGAATTGAAGTATTAAAGGGCCAAAGGAAAATAGGGAACTTTTTTGCTGTTCAACACTTTCAAGCATAGACCTGCGTTACAACTACAAAGTCCAAGGGACTAAATCTTTAGTTTTTCAAGTTAAAGGAAATTAGCATAATTTTCGTTAAAATATCTAAGAATTGCAAAACCCAACATTTATCAACCTTTTAGGTCCACTTCAAACAGCGATTAACATACCTAGTGCTACTAGATGCCTAGGACTACTAATGTAAGGTACATGAGACAAAAATTCACAAGAAAGGTGTGACGGACAAGAGCATTACAAGTCCAGTAGCCAAATTTCAATGTCCCAAAGAATAACAAAATTGTAAAAAAATTGTTGTACTCCCATACTAGTCAATATTTTTAAGTACTGGTCCATAAGATAAAGGAAAACCAAGGATGCTTGTACTAATAGAACAATGTTGTTATCTTCCTAATAAATTTCCTCAAATATTCAATAATTACGTGCCATGGTTTTGACTCAAGTGGTATAAGTCATAAGCTCGAGACTTGGCAACTACGGCATGAAGAACTTCTATTGTCACTTGCATTGGTTTAAATCTTAAATTAGTGATGCTATCAACAAATTATGTACTTTTTATTTATATTTGGACAATAGTATATTTTGTTTTCTTTTCTTTTTTAGCTATCCAATGATGGGAAAGCATCCAATGATCATGGTAGGTAGTGCATATGGCTTGGTAGACCTTTGGTTTGCTGGCTCGATTGGTCCCTGGCTGCTGGTGGTTCACGGGTTGGCTGTTTTGGAGCATTCGGTATTGAGCTTGTTCTCTAAGTTGCTTGAGCTGAAGTTTAGTAGCTCTTTAATTCTCAAAAGGTACCTCATTATGAAGCTTACTTTTGAAGTGGCCTTGTCCCTTCCCCTTCCCCTTTCTTCTTGTCTCTTGGGAATCCGTGGCTTATATTTATTGGGAGATGACTTCTATGCATAAGAATTTATGTTGGGATGTTTTACCACTTGGGATCTCACGGCTAAGCTCCTTCTTCCGTGATCGTCCCTCGTTTCCCGTGGCCGTGGCTCTTTGGTCCGTGCGGTTCCTTCGTCTCCCGTGGCTGTCTCCTTGGTTCCTGGTTTGGGTGTTTTTCCGTGAGCTTGGGGGGAAGATTCCTATGCTTAATGCTTTGGTTCTAATAAAAAAATTAAAGTCTTATGGCTATTGGCATTCCTCTCTCTTGCCTATAAATATGAGAAAATGTTGTGAAGAGAGGGAGTTGACATTTGTGAGCATATTTGCTATTAACCTGCGGGTTTATTCGGAAATCCTGCGGGCTCTTTCCACCCTTTCTTCTCGGGCTTCTAACCTCTTCGTCTCTCCGCAAGTGTCACTCCATCTGTATCCTTCTTCTCAAAGTAAAGCAACTTTAGGGTGTCGTATCAGAGTTGATTTGAAGCATCTATTGAAGAAATTGGACAATCTTGCATTGGTGGACCATCGGTTTGCTAGTTCTATGCACTTTACTTATTTAACCTACAAATTCAATGCATGTGAGGAACCCGCTCTGACGGTTATCTGAGGATAGCGTCTTTTTAAATTTCTTTATTTCTTTAAAATCTCCTAGCATCTTTTGTTGTGTTTGTCAAGTTTTGGGTCGTTTGTTTTTATTTAATAAAGTTTGTTTTAAGTTCTACTCATTGTGCCAGTTTTCTTCTTGTGTGTCTAGATCAATTAGCCTTGTACCCATAAAATGTGTAAATGGTCATGTGCCCACATTATAATTGTTAAGAATATTTATTCTAAAGTTTTGATCCGTACAACGCACTATGTCCTCATTCACATGATTTCAACATATATCAAGAAACACAACTTAGTATATATAACATTACTTTTAGAATATTCTGAGAGCTTCAAATAAATGACCCTATCAATGATTCTGAAGTCATTCTTCATTTGGCCATTCAATATCGAACATTAGTGTGGACTACTCTTTCATCTATTAAGTATGATAAATTAGTATTAAAAATATAAGAGATGAGAAATACGCCTCACCCTAGCTATCAGAAGGAAGGATATAGAAGCCTATTTCTCAATATGTTTCATTAGTGGCATTCAGTACTCCATAAAGTGGTTAATACCATGCCATGTTAAACAAATGAGCACTCAAGGCATAAGGTCAATATAAATCTCAGGAGCTTCAATAAATAGCTATGTGTTCGACTCATTTATGTTCATGAACAATATCAATTAAAGCTTATGAACAAGCTTGATAAGAAGCTCATTAAGAAGCTTGATTAAATCTTTCTTTTGTATATTTTCACATAACTCTTAATTTTATTTATTAAAATCTGCACGCCATCTAATAATAGACTAGAGCATGAGGTTAGATTTATCACACAATATAGCCAGAACAAACTCTAAAACAAGAGCAGAGGATGGGGGAAACAGCAAGTGCTCACCTGACTCCTTCCATTTTCATTTGCAGCCATTACCATTTCCAACCCAAAGACAGTGCCACCTCCCTCGTCCATCTGCGTAAACACAAAAAGCGGCAATCATGTTCAATTAACCCACTAAAATGTTCGAGTTTTTAACAAGCAATTTACAGGACCAGTGGCTTATTAGTACAAAATGAACCGGTAAGACTAATAGGTAAAATTTATGAGTAAAAAAGTTAGCATGGACAGAACTTGTTCAAACTTACTTGAGAAAAAAAAAGTTTAACACTCAGACTGAACTCAAAAGTAACAAAGGAAACAATATGGATTCATAAAAAACGCCCCCAAATAGCCGATATGACACTTATGAAGCTGCTTACCTTAGTTCTAGCATCGGCTGAAAAGGCATCCTTGAATTCCCAACTTCCATCATCAAAGTCATCCCCGTCTTCCTTCCCACCTACATCAATCTGTCCATATAGCTTCTCAATCAGATCATTCAACTTCCCAGACGTCGCTGGTCTTGAAGACGAGTGAGTCGCGAAAGAATAAGAGCCAAATCCATTCTCAAAACCCCCACTACCCTCAAGCGTCACCGGATCCGCCGCCTCTGCTTCTTCCTCGCCAAATATCGACAGCGGAATCGCCCCATTCGGTTTCACCCACGCCTTACTGCTCGGCGGCGATGAATCGAACGGAAGGGGAAAAGGCGAAGAGGATTGAGGCTGCAAAGAGTGGGATCCGAGCTCGCTGGCAACGAAATCACCCCAATCTTCGTCGTTGGCGGCGCTGGTGGAGAGAACAGTTGGGTTGGTATAGGGGAAGAACGAGGGTGTGTGAGAAGAAGAAGACGGGGAGGAGAACACGAAATCGCCGAAATCTTCGTCGTCTCCGTTTATGTTATTGGTGCCGCCGCCGAGAGGAGGGAACAAAGCCGGTGAGCTCGCCGGCATAGGGTCGGATTTGGGATTTGGGGATCTCAAAGCAATGGATCAATCTGCCGATCGAGGTGGAAAGCGCGGCTGCGGGATGTTAATGGCGGCATAAAGAGTAAAGACTAAAGACTCTCCATTTCTATGGATCTATTGGGCTATAAAGGTTTATGGGTACAAAACTTAGTTATATATTAAAAATACCAAAATTTAAGATAATATATCATTAAATTTTTAAAACTTTTATCATCACTCATTTTTATATGGGGGTTTATGTTCGTGCGTTTCTCTAGAAAATTTAATTTTATATGCCTAATAATATTAAAATTAGATAAATTTATAAGTTATTTTGGCTTATTTAAGATTAAATTATCTTTCTTTTGTAATATGGATTTTGATTATTGAAATTAATTCCAAAAAAAATATTCGAATATATTAAAATTTAAACATTGATTTGAATGTGATTTGAATGGGTTCAAAATTATTTTGAACTTAAGTTAACATAAGAATTTGTGGTTATAACTCATTGGGGCCTCAAGAATAGGATAGGTGATAGTGGTCATGGATGGATTGATAAATCTTAGGTTTTGATGGGGTTCTTGGTTGACAAAGGAAAGAAACGACAAAGTTAAGGGCTTGCAAAAGAATCCAAAGAAAATGGGGTTTCCTGAGGGCTTGCACTCAAGAGCCTCAGAAAATAACAAAGATTGGGGCATGTAAGCTGGATTAGTTAGTTCATATAAATGATTTCACGATGGGAGGATTTGTCAATGGGATAGGTGGCATGTGAGGAAATAATATTTTATAATGATGTCACAGTGGGGAAGGCAATGACGAGATTGTTGACTTGCATAGGCTAGCAGTGAAGGACGTTGTGGATAATGTGTCACAACCCAACCCAATAAGACTCATTGATGGGACATGTCCTATCGTATTGAGTTGCGATAGGCGAATTCCAATATATATAGTTGAATAAATTGTTTTAAAGAAATATAAACAATGAAAAATATAATTCACACTACTGTAGTAGTCAATATTTATTTCTATGATTCAAAATAATACATACAATAGTCTTCTTAGGTTATAAAAAAATACACATAAATCAAAGAAACTAAAATAAAACTAAACTAGCAGTGCTGAAAAGAACATAATGAGGAAATAATCTAACAACTAATTAAAATCAATGCAATAAAAAGAGAAATAGCATGCTTAAAATCACGTAATATTTGCTAATTGTACCATTTATTTATATCAATTTATCATTCTATAACACATCTTACCTCAATTTATTACATCATTAGTTATAATATTAGTACCACTAAACAATATCAATGTTAGTCATAATATCCAAAATCAGTAGCAATAATCAATATTACTGTGAGTCATAGTAACAAATATTAGTGTTAGTAAAGTTAGTAATCATATTAGTGACAATCATCCACCCCTTATGAGTCTCAATTAGTATACTCCTTATAACTCCCCTTTAATCATGTGAATCAATCACTCCGACTTCTTATAACTCCTAATCAATCTCCAACTTCTTATGACTCTCATGATCCCATCCAGTGTATTGCCCCATTGTAGAGTGTCGCATGTAAAAACATAGCATTTCAATACATATTACCTTATAGTCTTATCATGCCAAATCGTGGTACAATAAATTTCAACCCATTTTCGATCTGCCTTTTTCCCTACTCATTTTTCATAGAAATTCTAATACACATATTAAACTGGTGAAAATATAATAAAAATATATTTAATTATCCAAGATGGTCAAATATATAACATATCAAAAGTTACACTATGAAAGATTACAAAAATAGGATATAGTATAGTTTTAGTAGATTTATGGGGGACAAATTCGTAGAAATTGAAATTATCAAAAATAGAAGTAAGATGATAGTTACTTACAATAAATAGAATAATTTTTGTAAAATGAATGGTGGATAAAATGACCAAAAATGGGCTTTCCCTATCCCCCTCTCTCTTCTCCCACTCCCTTCTCTCCCTCTTCATCTCCCAATTCTTCCCGGCCAAACAATGAAATGAGGGAGGCAGTGGGGTGATGGCATGGATGTTTGAAATAAAGAATATATAAAAATATTATTAGTGAACTAACACATCAACGCTTAGTCACAGAGATGTAGCGCTTAAACCCCACACTGAAGTGATGCATGTATAATTCAAAATTATTATAGAAATAATGACCTAAACACTGTAACGACAGTTTTTTAGCGTTGTTGTGCTCTCAAGCTTAGTGCCACAATGCTGATAAGCATATCATCGAAGCGATTTAGTTTAAACATAAATTTAATTTTTTAAATTCTTTTTGTATTTCCATTTTATTATAATTTATGCACCTAAAAAATATCGTCATCAATATTTTTATAACAATCTGAGAGAAGGAATAGAAGCTCAAAATAATATTTTGAAGTTGAATTGGTGAATCGGCATACAAATAACAATAATAAAAAAGCAGGTTAAAATTAATTCAAATTCACCTAAAAACTAAACTTGTAAATTAAAAAATAACACAAAAATCATACCTGTCATATATACATACACTTATGGAACCTCTTTCACTAATTCCAACTGTCAACATTCAGCCTGAGCATATCCTTGTCCATGTCTCGACAATAGACATTCTACAATCCTATGCCCATAATCATCACACCTAAAATATTATCCGGTCACCCCATATATAATAGGACCCTACATGTCTCCTTCCATACCACATACACTATAGAGTGATATGTGCTTTAACAATTTTAACAATCATTTTCTTACTAGTTTCCCCCCCATCTTTTTATAACTCTGCCCATATTATTTCGTCAATCAATCACTCATAATATGAGTAATCATATCGGCAAACCTTTCAATATTTCTTGAAGTTACTAAAAACGCCTTAGCGTTAGGTTCAAATTTATTTATTGGTTCATTTACCTGATCAATAAACAAACCATAAATTTAAAATGAATCCTTCAAAACACAGATACAAAATAATTTATTTAAAATAAAATAAATATATAAACATACTTAAAAAAATGCAAATCAATAGAAGCTAGTCATGATTATACAAAAGCTTGTCATGTCCATGTAAAAGTCAACAAGAGAAGTACATATATATATAGACTCAGACCAGGTCTTGAACTGCTAATCAACATGCTTCTTCACTTTCTCAGACCCTAAAATAAAATGCAAAATCCAGTTAGCTAAAATAGCTCAGCATCGATCTAAGTTCCAAATATTTCTTTTATTAAATATTTTATGGAATATTTAAAAGTAATGTAATAAATTTCTATGCCAAGCAATGTAATAAGATCACAACAGTTATCCAAATATTTAAATAATAATATATGGTAGTTAAATTTATTAAACTTTATATCACATAACATAACATAATAGATTTTCTCGGTCCCATACAATATCTCAAAGGATTCAGGCTCCTTATGACACTCAATATGCTTATAACATCAAATATGCTTTTAGGTATCGAAATATGATTTTTTAACAACCAGAACTTCCGTTTAAGTCAACAGAACATCTTACTTTTTTCTCAATAATTTCATCATAACTTCTTAATTCAACCAATAAAAGACATAAATTTAATCACATTAACACATATTTTAGTATATTATAAACACATATCTCATCACGTTGTAGCAGTTAAAATATAATTGAGCTCATATTAGAATTGCATAATTTTCTATAACAATGAAAAGCGTAAATTCCTAGTGAGCAGAAATTCACAATTTTAAAACACAACCAAATTATTGAATATTGTGTAAAACCATATTTTAAGATTTTAATTGTACTACGATTCTATTTTTTATAGTATGGATTATTTTCTGAGAAAATGGTGAGCCAAGCTCAACGAAGAAGATGAACAGTCGTAAGATGAGGAAAATAATTTCATTGTATTACTGTAGCAACGGTACATTCGAAATTAAATACACTAATGAGCATAAAGTAAGGATTTAGGATTTGACTATATTGCCCTTAGACAATTACATAAAGTGTAAAGTATTGTGTGGCAGAGGGAGCAGCTGAGGCAGAAGGAAGTGGCGTTAGCTGCTCCTGATCGGCGGCGGAGTCATCAGTTTATCACCGTCCCTCAAGGTGATGGGAGGTACGACCATCAGCTTGCTACGAAGAGTCTGAAAAAGTGGCGCGGGCAAAGATTTGGTAAACACGTCGGCGAGTTGATCGGAGCTAGGAACGTGATGGATAGAGACCTGTTTCAACTGGATGATATCCCAAACAAAATGATGGTCAATTTCGACGTGTTTCGTCCGCGCATGAAAGACAGGGTTACCCGCGATGGAAATCGCAGAGACATTGTCGCAGAATAGTGGTGTTTGACCGAGAGAGATGTGGAAATCTTGGCAGAGACGGCGGATCCAGATGAGTTCGGCTACAGCGCAGGCCAAAGCTCGATACTCTGCCTCCGTGGAAGATCGGGCAACAGTTGTTTGCTTTTTGACGGACCAGGCAATTAGAGCTGTGCCGAGAAATATGCAATAACCTATGGTCGACTTACGATCAGTGGCGTCACCGGCCCAGTCGGAGTCGGAGAAGGCAGAGAGGCTGAGATCGGTTTTTGGTATAAACCAATTGAAGGAGGTAGTGCCGGAGAGATAACGTAGCAGTCGTTTTAGCAGTTGGTAATGAAGTAGCAGTGGGTTATGCATATGCTGGCAAAGGCGATTAACTGCAAAAGAGATATCGGGTCTGACTTGGGAGAGGTATTGCAGAGAGCCTACGAGCTGGCGGAACAGTGCTGGTTGGCTGAATGGCGTTTGAAGGTGAGAGTCCATGGGTATTTTGGTTGGCAAGGGTGTTTGTGTTGGTTTGCAGTTGGTCATAGAGGCTGTTTGGAGGAGATCAGTGATGTAAGAGCGTTGCTCAAGTAGATATCCTGTGGGAGTTCGGGTGAAGTTGATGCCGAGAAAGCGGGAAATGGGACCCAGATTAGGTATTTGAAATTTGTGGTGAAGGTTGTGAATTAGAGAGGAGATATATTGTTGGTCATTTCCTGTGATGATAATGTCATCTACGTTGATAAGGAGGTAGATGAGGATGTTATCTTTGGAGAGAATAAGGAAGGAAGGGTCGGCATTGCTGACGGTGAAGTGTTGGGTGCACAGATAGTTTGTGAGGGTAGCAAACCAGAGGCGGGGGGATTGTTTTAGACCATAGAGGGATTTTTTTAGAAGACAGACGTGATTTGGAAATTGGGTATCGACGAAGCCAGGTGGTTGAGCCATGTAAATGGTGGTGTCAATGTCGCCATGTAAGAAAGCATTGACAACATCCAGTTGGAAGATTGGCCAGTCGTGGTGAAGTGCGATGGTGAGAAAGATACAAATGGTAGGGAATTTAACAACTGGGCTGAAGGTTTCAAGGTAATTGATGCCATATTCCTGTTTGTAACCTTGAGCCACGAGACGGGCTTTGTGTCGGGCGATAGAACCATCGGCAAGACGTTTAATTGTGAAAATCCATTTACAGCCGATGGCTTGGTGATGTGGAGGCAGAGGAACAAGGGACCAAGTCCCTTGATTTTGGAGGGCGGTAAACTCGGAAGACATGGCTTGATGCCATTGAGGAGATTTACTGGCAATGCTGTAGGAAGTTGGAATAGAGTCAGTAAGATGGGAAAGATTTAGTATTTGTCTGGGTTTCAATGATCCAGTTTTGAGGCGAGTGATCATAGGATGATGAGGTTGTAAGGTGGAGCTGGATGTATTGTCTGTAGAGGAAGTGAGGTGGATGGTATCGATGGAGGTATTAGTGTTATGCAGTGAAGGAGTAGGTAGAGGTGTAGGTGGAGGAGAAGAATTTGGAGGAATAGATTGAGGTGTGGGAATTTGAGGAGGATGAGGGAAGAGTGGGAAAATGGGAGAGGGTATTGTTTGTGGAGTTTGAATGCAGTCGATAAAGTAGAAGTTGTTCCACAGGACAAGGAACTGCCACTTCTAGAATCCAGATGTTTCTTGGCAAGTTTTGCAAAAAGATTACGAAATTGGCAAATTGGTGATCGGGAATGGGCATTACTAAGAAGAACAGGAGCTCCATTTGGAAGTCTAATTAAAGACATTATCGAGCTTGATATGAATATGGAAATAGTGGATGCTCTGTTGGGCTTCTGGGATGAGGAGCATTGTGGCTTTTTTGTTGGAGGGGTCATAATTCCTTTCACAGTGGATGACATTGCTCTGATACCATGAGAAAATGGTGAGCGAAAATGGTGAGCCAAGCTCAACGAAGAAGATGAACAGTGGTAAGATGAGGAGAATAATTTCATTGCATTACTGTAGCAACGGTACATTCGAATTTAAATACACTAATGAGCATAAAGTAAGGATTTAGGATTTGACTATATTGCTCTTAGACAATTACATAAAGTGTAAAGTATTGTGTGGTAGAGGGAGCAGCTGAGGCAGTAGGAAGTGGCGTTAGCTGCTCCTGATCGGCGGCGGAGTCGTCAGAAAATTTGAAATAACTTGTATTTTTGAAAAAAGAGATTTACATTGTATGACTTATCTTGATCCGAAGAAGTTTTTGAACTGAGTTAACGACTAAAAATGACCTGAAATGACACAAATCCCCTTGTTTCTCTCTAAAATCTCTATAATTCTCTCTACTTCAGCTGCCAAGGCATTCAAAATGAATGGAATTGTGGATTAAAAATATATTAAAGTGCAGATGGTGGTCTAACACTGCGACACTAGGTCAAATTTCAAAACCCCGAGAGCACGATGCTAGGGTGCCATTGTCGAGCACCTAAGTGCCAGAGCACCAATTATTATTATTATTTTTTTTTCCAAAATGAGTTAAACCCCCTAGATTCCACTCCAATGTACATGTAGACATTTTTCATACACACATATGATTCTCAAACACATACAAAATAGTTCAAAATACAAAAGTTCAATTATTTATCTTTTTCAAATCGTATTAGAACATATTAATCCAAATGCTGAACCTAGAGGTGTCACAATACGTTTAGAAAGGAAGGTTGCAATTAAGTTTGAACTATATTCGATCGGTTCAAATAATATAAAAAATGATTTGAACACGATTAGATCAAACTTAGATCGAATACGGTTTGAACAAAGTTCAAATTTGAGCCAATTCAAATCAAATTTGTTTGTGATGAACCTCAATGAGCAATCAAAGTATATAAAAAGGCGATTAATTTGATTTGAAATAAACTTTTAGATATATTTCTCTGACATATTTTTGAAATTTCAAACTTTATGAAGCATATGAAGTCACATTTCTCATCTTTTATGAGTTTTTCTTAAACAAAAATATTTATATTGGGACTATGCCATCATTATTATCATCATCAATGTTGACCCAATATAATAAACTTTAAATTTTAAAAATTTTCATAATTATTATAAAAATATTTATATTGGGACTAATGCCATCATTGTCAAAGATGAGTTATTTATTTCTTTATTTATTTTTGGAGTGCTAAAGCATTTCTTGTTTGAAAAATATATATTGGGCTATCTTTTTAATCAAATATCTTATCAAATAAATATTAAAATAAATTTAACTAAATTTTCATCAAAGATATCTGATCAATTGAATATTCGCAATAATTTTGGAAATGTTTACCGACTAATCTAGCTAGCAGCCACGTTAATGAAATCTCATATTTTCCAACCGTCGGATTAATTAGAGCCAAATCCTACGGCTTAAAATAACAACAATTACGATATTTGACGGTTGCGTGCCTGCGGTAAACGCAGAACGCCGATCTGTGTCTTCTTCTTTGCCAACTATCCTGCTGCTCAGCGTTCTACGATTCTCTCGTCTCTGCGGCGGCGTCTAGGTTTACGATCTGATCGTCATGGGGAGAAAATCAACAACGGAAGCCTCTACGGCTCCTTCCAAACCTTCTAAGACCAAGGAAAAGCTCTCTGTTTCGGCTTTACTAGCAAGCATGGACAAGCCCAAATCATCTACTTTGTCGAAGCCAAAACCTAAATCCAAGCCTTCATCTTACATCGATGGAATCGATCTTCCCCCATCAGACGACGAAGAGGAGATCAATCATGAAGCGGGTTCCAAATCTAGGGCTCCAGTCACCGAGCTCTCCGTCGCCACGCTTTCCGATAAGGAAGTCAAGAAGCGGGAGAAGAAGGAGATGATGGCGGCGTACGCGGCCGAGGCGGTGAAGAAAGAGGCGCTCAAAGATGACCGCGACGCTTTCACGGTGGTTATTGGTGCGCGGGCTTCGTCTCTCGATGATGATGAGGCTTCCGCTTCGGCTGATGCGAACGTGCGCGATATCGCTATTGAGAACTTCTCGGTTTCGGCGAGGGGGAAGGAGTTGCTCAAGAACGCGTCGGTGAAGATCTCGCATGGAAAAAGGTACGGTCTTGTTGGTCCGAACGGGATGGGGAAGTCGACGTTGCTGAAGCTTCTGGCTTGGAGGAAGATTCCGGTTCCAAAGAACATTGATGTGCTGCTTGTAGAGCAGGAGGTTGTTGGTGATGACCGGACGGCCCTTGAAGCTGTTGTTTCTGCTAATGAGGAGCTTGTTAAGCTGAGGAAGGAGGTTGCCATGCTGAGCGAGCAGGCCGAAGCCAAGGAGGATGGTGATGATGATGATGATGATGATAAGGGAGAAAAGCTTGCAGCTCTTTATGAGAAGTTGCAGTTGATGGGGTCTGATGCAGCGGAGGCTCAGGCGTCCAAGATACTTGCTGGCTTGGGGTTTACCAAAGTGATGCAGACCAGAGCAACACGATCGTTCAGTGGTGGATGGAGGATGAGGATTTCTCTTGCAAGGGCGCTTTTTGTTCAGCCTACGCTTCTGTTACTTGATGAACCTACCAACCATCTTGATCTCAGGGCGGTGCTATGGCTTGAGGAGTATTTGTGCCGGTGGAAGAAGACCCTTGTTGTTGTCTCCCATGATCGTGACTTCCTCAACACTGTGTGCAATGAGATCATCCATCTACATGATATGAAGCTTCATTTCTACAGGGGAAATTTTGAAGATTTTGAGAGTGGATATGAGCAGAAGCGAAAAGAGATGAACAAGAAGTTTGAGGTCTATGATAAGCAGCTGAAGGCAGCTAGGAGAACAGGAAGCAAGGCCCAGCAGGATAAAGTCAAGGACAGGGCTAAATTCCAGGCAACTAAAGAAGCAAAGCATAGGGGAAAAGGCAAGGCAGATGATGAAGATGGTGCGCCACCTGAGGTTCCAAAGAAATGGAGAGATTACAGTGTGGAATTCCACTTCCCAGAGCCAACTGAGCTAACTCCGCCGCTCTTGCAGCTCATTGAGGTCTCCTTTAGCTATCCAAGCAGGGCAGATTTCAAGCTCTCAGATGTTGATGTTGGTATTGATATGGGAACAAGAGTTGCTATTGTTGGGCCAAATGGTGCTGGCAAGTCCACTCTTCTAAACCTACTTGCTGGAGACTTGGTTCCAACTCAGGGAGAGGTGAGGAGGAGCCAGAAACTTCGGATTGGGAGATACTCTCAGCATTTTGTGGACCTCTTAACAATGGAGGAAAATCCAGTGCAGTATTTGCTACGCTTGCATCCAGATCAAGAAGGTTTTAGTAAGCAAGAGGCTGTGCGAGCTAAGCTTGGAAAGTTTGGGCTCCCAAGCCACAACCACCTTACTCCTATTGCAAAACTATCCGGTGGACAGAAATCTCGCGTTGTCTTCACTTCCATTTCAATGTCTAAACCTCATATTCTTCTGTTGGATGAACCCACAAATCATTTGGACATGCAGAGCATTGATGCATTGGCCGAAGCATTGGAAGAATTCACTGGTGGTGTTGTTTTGGTCAGCCATGATTCTCGGTTGATATCTCGCGTATGTGAAGATGAGGAGCGGAGTGAAATATGGGTGGTTGAAGAGGGAACAGTCAGAAAGTTCCCTGGTTCATTTGAAGAATACAAGGAGGACCTACTGAGGGAAATAAAGGCAGAGGTGGATGATTGATATGTGACTTATATAGGTATTTATTATAATTATTTACTATGATATTGTCCTTTATGAATTTTGAAGATTTACTATTTTATTTTCTTTTCGGGTCAGTAAAACATGAGCCTTTTCTGGTCCTGTTCAAGAAACTATTGAAACTCTTTCATATGTGAGTGAATAATATCTTGAGTTCCTTAAGCAAAATCTTCCTATTGTAATTTGTTAGTTTACTTTTGCTTCTCATCATGTAGGATTGATGTATACTCAGTAGCAGTACTGATCTGTGACTTAGTTCATTTACTCTTGGACTAATATATTGTTGCTTTTTGCTACTATTGCCTATCTCAACATTCTTTTCATTTGTAAGCTGTATTGCTATTTTCTCTGTTAATGCAACTCATGATGGATATTTCTTAATTCAAGTCATGAATTAGTGAGGTAAAATTTGATGCTTGCATGGACAATGATTTGGTATTCTTTAATTTTGGTTTTTGTATTCCTATTTATTTTTCTTCTGATTGTTTTCTTGTCAGAAATTATTGTTAAGGAATCATTTCAGCAAATTGAGCTTATAGTTCTATATGGGGATGCAAATGAGTTGATGTGAGCTCGGCTTCAATCACCTCTAGCTTGAGCTTGAACTTGATTAATTAGTTTGAGCCCAAGCTCACGCTCATTTCTATGAGTTTGAGTCGGCTCATGATCTTGCTCATTTATTATAGAAGAGAAAATAATTTTGATTTAAACAACTATTGTAATAAAATAATAAAAAATGAGAAGTTTGAGGAGAAATAATCAGTAATCATTTGATATAAGGACGTGAGATATTATTTTTAAAGATTTTTCATAATTTTGTATGTAAACGCTTGAATTCTAATGTATTATAAGTTCATCTTGTATTAATATATTTTTAAACAAGTCAGTTTATGAGACAACAAGTTAAGTTTGATTGGCTACAAATTTGGATTGCAGCTTTTGGAATCCACAAGCTATTTATCAAATTGAGTCTAAGTTGGCTCATGAGTCATTTTGACTTCAGGCTTCGGTTGGGACGGCTTTCTTGCTACTTCTTAAAATGGCTTTTTAGTAAAAGCTTTTTAATTTTTTGTATTAAAAAGCTGTTTTAAGAAGCATAAAAAAAGCCGTCCCAAACGAAACCTTAGTCATACTCCTAATTATATATGAGAGTTGATCTGTGCTTTGGAAAGTGAATTCTTCATTCATATGTAGGAGGCATATTGTTTGATGCTATTTAGATAGTGTGATACAACTCATTTAACTGGCTAGCACATTCCAAATTAAGTTTATAAAAATGATGCAATGAGAAAAAGGAAAGAATTTAATTTTTACCAAAGGACAAGTGACAATACAGACAGAACCATATATTATCCCTTATATGATTATAGCTGCATAAATTTTTACTCTGCTACATGAAAACTGCATTTCTCTTGTTCTATTTTCATTGCATATGCAGATATGCTATTAACTTAGATTAACACATTAAAGCCTTACTTGATATTTTGGAGTTTAGCCGAAATTATTTCTATCTGCTGTGGTAATGCTAGTAATGAGCATTCTTGGAATGTTTTAAGTTCTATGGAAGAAATCATCTGTTTTTATTGGTTCTCCATTTGCTGCCATTGCAACTCATGCATGGTGGTGATGAGCAATCAGTTCATAGGAATTAAAATCAGAAGTAGCCAATAAGAAATCGAATTCTTTCAGAGCTTTGAGTTATGGTTCTAAATCTACAGGAGGTTTAATTCTGAAGGCAAAGTCTATCTCCATATGCAGGAAACATATTGTTTGTGCTAATCAACTTGGGTAATTCTGGTCATTTTTCATCTACAGATTGCACAAGCCAGATTATGTCTATAAAATCATCTAGAGTGAGAAAAAAAGAAGAGGGAGGAAGATTTGATGAACCAAAGTACAAAGTAATAAAGCTACAAGTATGTGCTCCACGATAACTGCATATTTCTTTGGTTTTTCCTTCAGTTAATATAGCCATTGTCAGGCCTGTGTCTACCTTTTGTTTGTCTGCGCATCAAATTTATTTCTTTGCACGTATATAAGAATAATTAAGCTAATATTAAGTTGAGTATACGAGTGAACAAGGTTTTATTAGTTTAATATTGGTTCTTTGTTAGTTTTCTTATATGTTAATTGACTTGATGGTTTAATGTTTTAAGCTTTGTGATGGTTCATTATCAGTTAGTAAGCCTGTAATCATGCTTAAGAAGGTTGATATCTGAACAATTTACTGTTTTATATGATTATTAAGAAGTACTTTGGAATATTTATTTTCAGCTGTCTTGAAATATTGAAGATCCCTGGCTGTGAAGTACTAGAAGTAGATGTACATGTTGAAGCTTCTTAAAGGTTTTTGCTTTTAAGAAATAATTTTGAAATATTTACAGTCAGCTGTCTTGAAATATTGAAGTTCTCTGGAAATGAAGTGCTAGAAGTAGAAGTGTATGATCAAGCTTTTGCTTTTATGATATGAAACAGATTCGCCATTCATGCTTGTGTTGTATGAGATGTTTAATCTATTTCACATTGCAATATTCATATTACTTTTCTCTTTTTTTTTTTTTTCTTTTTCAGTTTTTTTTTTTTTTTTTTTTTTTTTTTTTTTTGGGGGGGGGGGGGGACATTTAGGCCAATAAAATAAAGGTAGGGGTAGACTTAAAAAATTTGGTTATAAAATATTAGGAATGATTTTTTTTTATTAGATTTTAAATGAGAATTTGACTCCTAATAGGATATAATTGAGAAAAAGGATTAACGTAGCCGACCCCACGTAGTGAGATAAAGGCTTGATGTTGTTGTTGTTGTATTTGGGTCAATCAAGTCAAATTCATACGCACATCACATACGCAGGACTCGAACCCATGACCTCTTGATTAGTAGTCAAAGCTCCCAACCAACAGACTAAGTTGAGTTGTATATATTTTTTTCTTTATTAATTTTATCTTTTATTTTTTTGTTTCTTCTTTCATTCTTCACTATATATTGCTAAATAATCTCTGGCATTGTATTTGGGATTGTTTTCTCATAATTTTACTTTACAATTTGCTACTAAACTTCTATTAAACTATTTTACGTTTTTGAAAAAGATTTTGTGATGCAAATGAGCTTTTTACTGTAAGATCTGTTAGAGTATCGTTCGAGTATGATGAACTCATAACCTTTTCAAAAACTCAGTTCGCCCCCCAACAATTTCATTATTAATTTGCAGATAGTTGTAGCCATTCCACATGAGCACTTGTTGTTGTAGTCTAAAAAGGTAAAGTAGTCGAATAGTATCTTGGGATGAGAAGCTTTGCTTTATGCAGAATGAGACTTATTTCTCTAAGGCATGATATATATGTACTTCCACAGTGTAATTATTTCTGAACTGTTCTGATCTTTGTGTGTATGTGGAATTTGAGATGATTTTTCATGTAAATCTGTTTGTATGGAATTTGGTGAATTTGCAATTGTCATCACCACATGCAAATATGATTATAGTTTGAATATAGATCAAATGCATAAAGACCTTCAAATTTACTTTCATCTTTGCTCTATTTTGGCTACTTTTTATTGCAAACAAGCACTACTATTGTAACAGCTCAAATTGTGAATTATTGATGTATTATCCATTTTAACTTAATAATAATCTAAGTGTTGTTCCATGATGTAACTTTCTAGGAGGTTACCCATCACAAGATTGCTTCCGTATGAGCACGCTTAAACTTCAAAAAACGCCTTGATGTTTAAGTGTTCAACTTTATTAACGGATTTTACAATCTCACCATCTAGATAACTGTTCATCCTTGTTAATTTCATTAGTCCATAATCATCCTCTAGACTTATGGGATTTAGAGGTGTTGCCTATAAGTTCAAGTGGTGGCTTCTGTCATATAATACTTTATCGGTCCTTATGATGTAGCAATTTGTCTTGTATGACTCTTAGTTCCCATCTGAAGGGATTTCACAACTCCAATGCGTGACGCTTTGGATTTCACAACTCCAAGCGTTTGTCTTGAAATGCAATTATGCGTTTGTCTTGAATGCAAGCATTTGAAGATTGAAATTGAGATCTGTAATGGGATTCGTTTGTGTTTTCCGTATATTGTAGTCATGAAATAACATAAATAAAATGGAATGAAGGTTTAAAATAAATTTATTGTAGTTTGAATAAATAGTGTTGAAACTAGTTTGGTTAGAAATAGGTTCATAGGAAATCAATGAGCTTCACTGAAATGTATTTCAATAAAACTTAGGCTTTGTTTGACATTGCTTTCTTACTGTTCTCTAAAGTAGTTTTCTAGTAAAAAATTTCTTGAAAGCAGCAAAAAAAAATAATGACAAAAAAATGTTCCAAAACCGTTCTATATATGCATATATGAATTTATATGCTTTATAATATTGAAAATTATATAAATATACCAGTTTTTTTTTTTAAACATCAAATTTTTTTTCTTCTTTAGATCAATGATCCGAAGAAGCGTCAAATAAGCATTGAATAAAGCTCAAACAAGGTCGAAACCACACTAACAAGATTTCCAAGCCCGCTCTAACCCTACTCAAGCCTTATTTGAACTCAATACAAGATCATGATGAACATAATTCAAATGTGTCAAACAATGATTGAGCATTGCTCGAATTGTCTTAGATATTATTCAAATAAAATTTGAACATGGTAGATACGAAAAACTAAGATCCAATATCTCAAATAGGTCAAGTGTTGTATTGCATTCTTTCCTAAGTCGTCGTTAGATTGTATGTGCAAAAATGACGTAATGTTGATTTTTAATGAATTACCTTACTATAACTATTGGAACTCATCATGGTTGCTTGACATTGTAGGAAGTGAGATATCACTTATAATTCAATGAATTTTATTTTGGTTATTGTAAAATTTATTTCTAATAATCTTTAATGAAGAAATGAAGAATATATCTACCATATCAAGCTAACTAAAATCTTCCTTTCTCTTAATCTTGTAGTAAATTCAGACCGCTAATTTATAATATTAATCAAATGATTCATCCAACATAATATGTTGGAACCATAGGACATTGGGTAACATAAAATTTGCTCCAATATTAAGTACTAACATAAGGAATTAATATGTTTCAAGAAAAAAAAAATAAAGTAAAAAAAAAAAAATTATTTCAATCCTAGTAATATTTTTTTTATTAGTTAAGAGAATCCTTACGTTGCTATCTAACTATGTAGTTGGAGTATTTAACTCTCAAACCCACTTTAAGCTTCCAATGTATCTCCCTCACCTTGGAGTCGTTTATCAAAATTATCATCTAAGCTTTAAACTTAAAGGAGGATAATTGCTCTTCATGTATTATGTAGAGAAGATCAATGGTGTATAGATCCCTAATTAAATACTTCTTATTCTTTAGTTTCTTACTTTGAACTCTACAACCTCTATACGATTTCTCCTTATAATTTTAAAAGATGGATTGGTCTTCCTTTTATAATTACCAGGTGTTGATCCCCTGAGTCCTCCCTATCTTGGTATATACACTAAAAGTCATAAGGTTGATTCCTTAATTCCTAACCCTGCTTACGTGCACATACAATGGCAAGGAGTTGAACCTCTTACTCCTCCATCACCTTCTCTTACTATACTTTATCATGGGTTGGATCAATAATGATAGGCACCTTCACATTTTCTTCTGTAACATCCTCTCTCCTCTCCTGAGATGACCTATATAAAAAATCTCATACAAGATTTGTTAGAGCATCCAAAATTTTCTCGAACGTTATTTGGTTATTCTTTAATCTTATTTTATTATTCTCTATACATATTTGATCGCTTCTTAACTACAAAATAATGGTAGAAATTTGCTTCATCCCTTCTTGGATGAAATTAATTGCCTTGTAATTGGTTATGCTTCTAGTAACTCCCCTGCTCTCTCATAAAAAAAATATGAATGTTCAATCTCTTCTTTTTAATTTTAATTGTGATAAAATGAGTAGAGAGTATATATAATGATCTTATAAAAGTCATTCTCAACAGCTCTATACATTATCTTTGGATAGAATACTCCTATAAAAACAATAAAGAAAAAAAATTAACAATTTGTATACATATAATCACTTATATGTTCTTTCACGAGTCATGATAAAAATTCTTCCACATGAGCATCATGATGTTCTTCTAGCTCAATATCCTTTGTACTATATCTTGAAAGAATTGAGCACAACTCTTTCCCATGTATGGAATTGCTTCATAAGCCATGTATTATAGTGATATTGCATATTCAATTATAATGTATTGGATTAGACACTCTTCTTTACTATATATGCCTCATAGTACAGCGTGTCCCTTTTCCCATGACATCCTATATAAGATTATCCAAAAAATGCATCCTCATCTTAATGAACACTATTCTATGCTTTTCATGGTTATGAAGGGCACCACCTATAATGAAGAACAACTAAATGCACCTAATACAAGTATTTAAAAAGTTAGTGTTCGATCTTACATTTTCATCCCTATGTAAGTAGCTCTCAAACAACATGTTACTCCTTATCTTTCTATTGAACCCAACATCATTTAATAACTCTTAAAATTCAACTCTACCACTAAGTAAACATTATAATCCTAAAGGTAGTGTTCTTCTCTCTAATTTTAAACATAATCTGCCACTCACCATTCTCACCATCAACAATCCTCAATAGCAATTAATGTAAGAGTGCTCCAAAGAACAGTATTTTAGGAACTCTAAAGAAGTGAACAAAAGAATATCCCTTAACATGGGCTTTGATATCATTAGCCTAAATTTTTTAAACAGTTTATCTATAGCACCCTAGTAATACCCACTTGTATAGTAATTAGAATACTTGTTAACTCAAATAAGATATAATAAGAATTTTAAGCATGATTGGCCTTATTGGCATATAGACAATAGAAAATAAAACTTACGAATTAAATTTGAAAAGATAATTTTCTAAGGATAGATTTGACCTTAAGAGCGATGCGATGTTATTGTGGACCACATTGCGACACTAAGCTCCTTATAAAATGAAAGAAAATTTAGACATCTGCTTGGACATGCCCTTGACCAAACTTCCCATTGCTTCTACCATTTTACCTTTCAAACTTTTAGACATTAGTTGGACTTAAAATCATACTTTCCTAAGATGTTTCTCGCTCTGCGTCGCACTATGCTCCGCTTCCACAAATGAGAGTTTCGGTGGAACCGGTGAACCATGCGAGCTGGTTAGATATGTGGGACAGAAGGCTCGTAGTACATGATAGCGCTACAGAGGCGCTAGCTCGAGAGGTAGTTCGAGAGGAAATAAAAAATTCTAAGTAAATGATTGGTCATGCACTTGACTTTATGTCACCCATTGAGTGCATGGGTTGTATTGGGTTTGCTCGTGTTTATGCCAGAAAGAATTTAAATTTAAACTCACAAAAAAATGGTTATATGTATTTATTAGTTAATACTCAATATATTTAATAGTTATTAATCAATACTAATAATTAATTATCAATTTTTTTAATTACTACATATTGCATTTATGTTCTGATTTATATTTCATTAAGTCACAAAAAACGGTTATATGTATTCTAAGGCCTCTTTTGGGACAACTTTTCAACCGCTTTTGAGTTAGAAAAATAAATCAATTAAAAATATGAAATTGCATGTTTGGATGACATCTTTTATATAACTTTTTTTAAATTATGTATTTAAAAAACTATTTATTTGAAAAGCATATTTAAAATTATTGTTAAAAATAAAACTTTTAAAAGTATGAGCTATCCCAAATGAAACCTAAGTAATAACCATGATATAAAAGTAAAAAGTTAATAATTTCAAAATTATTATTTATTAAATTTAAGTTTTGATTTTATATTTCATAAGTGAAACATAATAAATAGTGATGATGATATTAAGAATATCAATGAGGATTTGTATGCTTTATAGTCATCTATATGTTCATGTGAATATTTCATTAATAAGGCTAGACTATTACCCCACAATGGAATATGAAATTGCAATGATTTATTCTGTATGATTTCTTTATATAATAGAGTTCTATAAAAACAAGCCTTTATCCCACCATTTGGGGTTGACTAGATTTTTTTTCTTCTCCATTGTGTTATATTAAGAATCAAATTCTCATTTAAATCTCATAAGAAAAGATCATTTCTAATATTTTCTAACCAAGTCTTATTAAAAGTCAAATTATTATATAATAGAGTTCCTGAAATTTTTTTTCTCTATCTCTTTGAGTTATACTCCGCTTCTCCACACTCAGCAATATGAATGCTATCTTATTTTTAGTATCATATGTAATAACTCAAACTCTTAAATATCGAGATGTTGTCCGCTTTGGTCTAATGGCCTCATGGTTTTGTCCCGTTGGTATAACTTTCAAGGAGGTCACCCATACCAAGATTTCTCCAGGATGAGCACGCTTAACTGTAAAATTTCTTAATGAAATTTCAATCATTACACCAACATGCATTTCGATGTTTAAGAGTTTAGGTTCTTTTTACCTAAAGATGTTTCACAATCTCCCCCACCTAAATAACAGACGTCCTCGCCAGTATCTGTATCTCAAAATCATCCACAATGCATATAGAGTTTTTGAGGTGGTCCCTATAAGTTCAAATGGTGACTCCCACAATGTATCTCTTAATATTGTATAGCATTTAGTTCTCATCTTTCGGCTGGTGCATTGCTCTGATATATTTTGTAATAACTCAAACTCTTAAGTATCTAATATTGTCTGCTTTGGCCTACGGGCCTCACGATTTTGTCATGTTGGTGTGACTTCCTAGGAAGTCACCCATCCCAAGTTTTCTCGGAGATGAACACGCTTTATTATAAAGTTTATTAATGAAATTCCAATCATTACACCAAAAGACATCTCAATGTTTAAGAGTTTAGCTTCATTTTACTTAAAGGGGTTTAACACCTTATGTATGACTTCTATATATAATAAAGAGTTGTTGTAGCAAATAAGTCAATGAATGAAATGGAAAACTTCTTCCATCTCTCTATTTTCTTTCTCCAATTATCACCTCTAGCTATACCCTACTACTTCTCTACTCTCTAGCTTCTACAATATGAATGCTGCCTTCTTTTCATATGAGCTAAAATTGACTTGCTGATATAATACATCATAAAAGTAAATTTGTATTATATTAGATTACATATAGTAAGTATCAACAGGTTTGATAAATTCAAAATAATGATTTATTGAACTATCCAACATAGGTCAATTCATCAAATTGCATGTTATGATCTTATAAGTTATTATAAAAGGAACTATCAAGCTGTTTGTTTTAATAGTGCGAAGATAAAAAAGTATGAAGATCATCAAATTGTGTGCTCTTGTTGACCATTATATCTACAACCGGGCGAGAAAGCATCCAAACTAATGAATAAAGCGATATGCGCCTTGGCATCACACGTCACTTGAAGGGTCAAATGATCTTTAATTGACAAACAAATAACGGCGTTGCGATCAAGACACTGAACTCTGTTGGGTCAAGGCCCCTCGCAATTGAATCAGATGGGATCGGTCAAAAGGGATTACCGACACCCGAAACTAAAGCGCGAGACTGATCAAACGATCATGGATCGACGAACATACTTCATCATTGTGTCCGGAATGTTGTCAATCTCTGAAAACTATATTTTGTTTATTCAATTTTAAGTATCCATAATGGTGGCACGAATTTCGTGACAATGCGCATTTCGAAGAAATCAGGCCTCGAAGACACACGATGATGTCCGATCGACAAGCGGACAGCGCCATTGCATCCGGAACATTGTCTATATTCAAAATATACATCTTATTTAATAAATCTGGAGCATCTGAGATGGTGGTGAATTTGTAGGCGATCCAAACATGATGCGAAGGCATGCGTTACGACGGAAATGAGGCCTCGTCGACGCTCAAATGACGTCCAATCGATCAATGGACAGCGCCATTGCGTCCAGAACATCGTCGATATTTAGCATATATATTTTATTTAATAAATTTGGATCATCCGAGATGGTGGTGAATTTCTAGGCGATACGAATATGTTATAAAGGCCTGCGTTACGATGGAAATGAGGCTTCGAAGTTGCTCGGACGCCATCAGATCAACAATCGGACAGTGCCATTGCGTCCGGAACGCGTTGGCATTAAGAATCTATTTTTTATTTGATCAAATTGAATCATTTAAGGTAGCGTCGAAAATTTCAAAGGTGATTCAAATATGTTGCGAAGGCATGCGTTACGACGAAAACGAGGCCTCGTCGAAGATCAAACGACGTCCAATCGATCAACGGACATCGCCATTGCGTCCGGAACGTCATCGAAATTCAGAATATATATTTTATTTAATAAAATTGAATCGTTTGAGGTGGTGTCACAAATTTTAAGTCAATCCAAATATGATGTGAAAGCACGCATTACAAGAGAAATTAGCCTCGTCGGATAAATAAACAGATAGCGCCATTGTGTTCGGAACGTAGCCAACATTAAGAATATATATTTTATTCAATCAATTTGGATCAATTGAGGTGGTGGAATAAGTCCCGAGACGATTCGAATATAATGCGAAGGCACGCATTACAAAGGAAATTAGGCATCGTCGCCACCCAAACGACATCTGATCGCAAAACGGACTACGCCATTGTGATCGGGACATCCTCAATACCCTAAATACACTGCTAATTTGTTCAAAAAGGGTATTTGCAAAATTGGCACATAAAACAAGGCATATGGCACGAATTTCGAGGCAAGGTATGAAGATCAATGCCTTTCTCCTTGAAATTAGTAATTAACAGCCACTTTCAAATTACTAATGACATTAATAATAATATAATAATATTATTATTAATGTTAAAAAAGAAGATGAAAAATAAAAAAATCAAAGTCAAATGAGGTATCAAAATCTCATCAATTTTGATTACCTCGGCTGCTCTGATTTCTGCTAAATCCCGGATATCCAGTTGAGTGGAAAACCTCAGACACATGAAGCCTCGTTGGAATATAATCTTCCGACGTTAAAATGATGGCTGAGGCTTAGTTATTGGCTTCTTCTTGGTGATTCTCTCATGTCTTAGAGCTTGAGCACCTTCTCTGAGGTCCCTAGGCCTCCACCGAGCTCGTTCCTTAAGCGCCACTTCACATTCCGGTTCGATGGCTTCCCCGAATACAAACTCTCCATCCACTCAGATTTAGCAAATCCTGGCTGGAAGATAACAGCCTTGCTTGACTTGAGGGAGAACCACCCCGCCCATTTTCCTTCTCCGTCACCTGCCAAACCTTCCATCCACACTTGATCCCGCCGGCCTCACGTGAGGGCTGCCTTTTGAAGAATAAGTTAAAGTTGAAGGATTTCATCAGCCTGCTGGAGGAAGACTACCAGAAGATCGATGCTTTCAAGCACGAGCTTCCTCTTTGCATGATTCTCATCAACAGCGTGATTGATGAGCTGAAACATGAAGTGGAGCAATGTCAAGGCAGCAACTGTGTTGTTGAGGGATTCCTCCTTCTCAAAGCTAGATCAGATGAAAAACAAAGAAGATCAGGAAAAGGTGGCCTGTCATAGGCTTGGGAACCAAGATGCTACCATTCCCAGTGACCAAGCTTGTGACTCCCTAACGCACTTCCATTCCCTCATCCGGCTTCAGCACCTGCAGGAGAACCTCCAAACGGACACTCCATCTGCTCTGTTTCTCTCTCTACCTCCCTCATTTTTAATAGCCGAGAGCAACACAGCAGCTGCCATTGCTCTTTTCACACAAAACCTGAACTTCACAACCCATTTACACTTATTTCTCCTGCTCTAATTCATGTGGCCTGCTCCCATTCACATGAAGATGATTCTCTTGCTCACACTCACTTGAAGACCTACAGCAAGAATCATTTCAGCAATTCCTTAACAACATATACTTCCAAATCCCCTTCCTCTTACAACCAAACAACAATATTTTTTTTCTTATATTCTAATTTGTTTATTTCCATTTCCTGTAATTAGCATAAGCTTTATTTAGTATGCTATCAGCATTGTTAATTACTAGTATTAGTTTTTGTTATTTTTATTTATCATTACTGTGAAAAAAAAATTGGAGTTTTTAGAAAAAGAAAGAAAAAGAGAAAAAAAAAGAAAGAAAAAGAAATAAGAAAAAAAAAAAAAGAAGAGAGGTTTTTGTTCATCTCAACGTCATCGCCAACCATCGCGAATGTATGAATTTCCAACTCAGATTCTCATTTCGGCGTTCGCGGCGCACCGAAAAACCGTCCATACATGCCTTTATTGCGCGTGGTGGGATGGGACCCCGGTGCGGCGCCTACGACGAGGCAGGCAATCACCTAAACTCCATTTCGATGTTCGCGGCGCACTGGAAAACCGCCTATACACCCCGGTGCGACGCCTACAACGAAGCGGGGTCATTTATAAGTACCCTCGAGCGAGGGGAAAGCAAACTGTGTTTTTTTTTTTATTATTGTTATTTTTTATGCATGTGCACTCGAAGACCCCATACACGCCTTTATTGTGCGTGGTGGGAGGAAAGTACACGGGCGCGGTGTCCTCGTCTGAGGGCACCTACCATACACGCCTTTATTGAGCGTGGTGGGAAGGCTTGTCTCCCAAAATTTCCCCTAAACGGGGGAGACGCCGGGAGGCTGCCGAAATTTTGTCTTAAAAAGACAAGGACTTGGACATTATTTGGACAACAAGGGACTTGTGCAAATGAACTTACTTTGAACTAATTTGAACATCAAATTGAACTCAACTTGAATTTAACTCAATAATTCAAGCTTGAACTTAATTTAAGGAATAAGAGACCTAAATGACAATAAGCCAAATTTGAATGAACTTGAATATTAAGATAAAGATAATTAGTGATGAACCAATTTGTACTCAAATGAAATAAATAAAGCTTAATTTGGATATTGAAAATTTGTACTCGAATGTGTTTTGAGCTATAATGACATTGATCTCATACTTGAACTCAAGTGAACTTGGTACAAGAAGTATTAAACTTGAAGCTAAGAGAAATCAAAAGTGAGCATGAACTTAACTCATATGACGTGATTTTGGACCTCTAAGTTGATGATTACACAAAGATGCTAAGATGCAAGGTTCTAAGTGACAAATTCTAGACTTTCAAATAAATATTAATAAACAAAGAAGGAAGATCATTGCATGCAAAAGAAAGCTTTATTAATACGACGCTAATTACCGGTGCATATGGCGCCGGAATTAAGACGTCTTTTAACGTCGATAACAATCCGTTTTTTCGCCGGTAATTCGTCAGAAACTGCGCCAGAGAAATTTCTGGCGCAAGATTTGTGCCGGAAATAATTTATCGACGCGACCAAAACCGGCGTATGAATTTCCGCCGAAACGTGCGCCGGAAACTTATAGTTATGTCGGAATATCTATGTTTTCCGGCGGATTTCGTCCGCCGGTAATATGGGGTTTTCCTGTAGTGAAGTGACCCACACATAATTATGAAGGTGAACATGATCCTTCTATGAAACACAATAGCTAAAATTGCGGGGACAAGATGAGTGCAATATACATCAATCATGAACAAAATGCAAGAGAGGCACAACAAATGTAACACATGTGTTCAGTTAAGCATATCATGTCCCAAAAGCAAGATGGATGTGCAGCGAGTGTAGTTATATTGGTGAATGATTGCAAACGACAATCAATATCAACTCTCTTGTGGAAGAATGCACTGATTCGTTGCAAACACCAAATGCAATGACATATTAGTCAATGTATATTCAAGAGGTTCAAAGTAAAATGCAGTTTGCATACAATCAAAGTTGCTTGATTGCTAACAGGCGTAGTAACATGCCTACAAATGACAATACTTCATACAAATAGATACGACACACCTTGTTGATGGAAGAACCTACGAATTGTTATAGAAGGCTTGTAATATGCACAGTGAATACAGGATGTCCAAAAGTGAATGGCAAAGAGTATGCAGCGACAACCTGCTGGTGGGTATATACTGCAAATACGACATATCTATAAAAAAAATGTGGAAGAGTTGCATCGAATACTTTTGCTTGCAAACAACACTAGAAAATCTACATCCTCTGCGATTTGCCTCCCAAAGTGATAGTATAAGGCATGTAATACGCAAAATGCATCACCTTCAAGCAAGAATAGTATACTTATAACACATACAAGTTCCTACGAGTTACTGTAAGAAACTTCTTATTCATATATCCATCAGAGAAGATATTACAATCTGCATGCAAGTGACTATAGAAGAATCATCATATACCATCCATGGTCGAGTATACGAAGAACTATGGATGAGTACGAATGTCTATTATTAACAATGGAAGATATGTTGTATGCACACAACAATGTGCTTACAAGTGGCTACAATAAACTTATGAATGATCATAAGTAGCAATGAAAAGCACACGAGCGAACATAACGACCCACTGACTAGTTTGTATGAGAAGGTTAGTGATAAACACCAGCACCTACAAACTATGTAGCAAGACCCAATGAATATTGCAAAGCTATTATAGTCAACCATCATTCAGCATCAAGCAAAATACATCAACCTTTTACAAGCAAGAAAAAAAAAAAAGATCTGCAACACATACGATATCTCTCTACATAGACAATCGTATGTGCCACATGCCACTGATGGATAGATGCATAAAGACTATAATAAATGCAGTATCCTGTAGTCAATTCTAGTATGCAAATGAATTCATCTACCTGCAACAGTAGTGGATGTAAAGACCAGAGCCAAAGCGGAGTGCATAAAGAATAGGATAGATATAAGCTCCCACGAGCTTCTGTTGGAGCACCGCTATAAATATCACATATCATCTACGAACAACATGCAAGATGACTAGAACAATTGCAAGTATCCATGAGCCACTGTAGAAGACTCGTAGTACACCCAGTTTATTGTCCACGAGCATTGAGCAAGATACAAAGTAACTATATCAACTGCAAGTGCTGATGAGTTAGAGTGGGAGATTCATCGTACATACAACAAATACAAGCATCTACGAACAAAAGCAGGAGACTCGTTAGTTCACTACGATTCGTACAAGCAGACAGAAGGCGTCCACAACTACAACGCCACGTCATCGGATCTGCAATACTCATACGAGCAGACAGAAGGCGTCCACAACTACAACACCATGCCACCGGATCCACAACATTAGTATTAGTGGACAGAAGGCGTTATGTAAATATTCTAAAAATACCACCGCATATACACCGTAGTTTGTATACACATAGGTACACTAAAGGGGAAAATACAATCCCAAACCCGCAAGGGCCCTGACGAGCGTGTTATTGGTACACACGTGACGTCTAGGGATGCTGCGCGGGTTATTAAATTTAAACCCGATCCTCCTTAACAGGTAAAAGGACTCGACAGGGTTTAATTACAAAATGCCCTCAAACACCCACTTGGGCCCCGACGAGTGTATTATTGGTACACACGTGACGTCTAGGGAAGCTGCGCGGGTCAATAAGTGAATTCAAGTTCGAAACCAACCCTTCTATACGGGTCAATAGAAGTCGACAGGGTTCGAACCAACAAATAAATATACGGTTGTGACGATCGTCATATTTGTCTTAATATATTCATATTAGGCATTCAAAGCCTATAACAATGAGAATTCACTATCAATGGCATAAAGCTTACGAAACCCGATCCTCTGTCAATAGCCCGACAAAGTTGACAAGGTTTAATCCATAAAGAGAAATGACCTCGAACACCCCGATGATGGCCGTGTTGAATGTTTATCTCAACCGGAGGGGTTCACAAACATTTCAAATGACTCCCAAATATCCGAATATCTTCCAAGCTCCATCCAAAAATTCAAATCTCAGAAAATTCTAAAATTCCAAAAATATTTAAAATTGAAACTATCCATCCCAACGCTTAAAGCAAAATTCATCCACCCTCCGCAACAGTCTGCCGAGGTGGACAAATTCAAATAAACTCTAGCTCACAAAGAGCCAAATGCCTAGTCGAAAGTATCACTAGGATCCATTCTCAAACAATCGCCTGCTAGTAAGGACGTGGTAGGTGTCCTCTGACCGGCGATTTGCCGCCAAATGGCACCGCAGGATAAACGATTATGACCCGGGGTCCTCTGAACTGAGTGGTTTTGCCGCCAAATGGCACCACGAAATATCGGTTATGGCCAGCGCCGTTACGTTCCTTATTGTCATCAAATCCTTGAGATATGAATCAATAGGATATGATTGATAGGGCACAAAGCCCTCTGTGTGCTAAGGTGGATTCAAATTTGTCCCCTTGGACAAACATTCAACCCAGGTCTACAAGGTCCCGTTGGACGAAGCAACCCATGGCTGCCGACATCAATATTAATTAACGACCAACATTAGGTGATGACAATTAGAGATCTAAAATTCTTCAAATATCTCAAAATTGAGCGATTTGACACTCTAAATAGATCATCCTTGATCATATTCTTTTTTTATTAGCTTTTTAATGCTTTATTAATGAACTCAAAATTCACCGATCCTGAATTATATAATCAAATTCATGGAGACACTTATTTTGATTATAAGCACTTATATTCATAGAATATTTATGCAATGAGTCTTTGATTTAGGAGTTAGACCCATTTAAATTTGGATCTATGTGCTCTTGGCATCATTCGGTTCCACTGTCGGAATCACAATGTCTCATCATAAGCTTATTGAAAAAGAATTTTGGATGATCTCATAATTATTTATTGAAGTCTTTGACCAAATAATCAACTCTTCTTAAATTTGAAAGTGAGATGAAATTTTTGGTGCTGCGAACCTTAGTAATTTGGGGGTTCCTAAATGCATTTTTCTAAGCAAACTTTTCTTGACATTCAAAATTATGACACTTTAGGAAACGATTTAAGACAAAAAAATCCTAAAAATCAACATAATAAAGATTTTCTCTCAAATTTTCTGTATTTAATTACAGTAAAAATTTAAGCAGAATATAGATTTTTGTTTTCTATTTTTAGTCAATATGGGGTCCGTAAGTTCCATATGCTCATTCGTTACAAAACTATAACTAATACAAACAAACGCGTCTAATAAAAGCATATAGGTATTAATCAGTTGAAGATATGAAGGTAAAAATTAAGCCAGCTGTAAGTTTTCAGAATAAATCGGTGAATAAATTATATTTATGGATCGAATGATGGTTGCCACCAATTAAAGAGAAGAAGAAAGTTACATAACTGAGCTGCCTATTTAAGCAGGAAAAATGTTGCCTTCTCCTTCTCCATGTGAGGGAGAGAGAGAGAGAGAGATGGCAACGCTCAGAGTTCCATTGCAAGTTCCTTCTGCAAAAGAAGATGCAATGAATCTCTGGATGGCCTGCCAAGGTTTTGTATTTTGTTATCTATATCTCAGACTTTCCCTCTCTTTCCGCATACACTACAGAAAAATCAGTCATTATCGATGGAATTTCTGGCGGAAAATTGTGAAGTTTCAGGCGGATATTAAAATTTTTTGGCGAATAGCCGACGGAATTTTTTTCGACGGTAAATCGAGCGTTGGTAAAATTTGCCGTTGAAAAATTTTTTCCTACGAATTTCTTCTGCCGGAAAAAGCAGCCGAACAGTAAAAAATAGATTGCGTGCGCTACCCGCCCGGTTGCTACGCTACCTGCCTACCCGCGCGGTGCTTTTGGTGGAGTTCGAAGCCTGAACCTGCAACCACTTTGCTCTGGAAGAAAAATATGTTAAAGTACTTACTCTTTTATATTGAAATAATTAAAATCCTTCAGAAAATCCGCTGGAAAATCTCACTAAAAATCTATCGGAACTATTTCATAGAAATCCGACAAAAAATAGTACGCCAGTAAATCCGTCAGGAATCCGTCGGTAATAGACGATTTTTCTGTAGTGATATGTTTTATCACTTTTAAGAAATTATTATGCTGGACGACAGACAAAAGCATGCATCTTTCCTTGTTTAACATTTTAGCTACATCAAAAATCCATTAAAATTTTTTGACAAACATTATATGTTTCATACTATAGCATATTGTTTTCTTAAGCCTTCATATCATATATCATGCATTTTTATTTCAGGAAGGGAGGCAGATGAGAAAACATTGATCGATATTTTAGCGCATAGAGATGAAGCACAGAGGCTACAAATCATCCAATCTTATGAAGATCTTTACCACGAAAATCTCATTAAGAAACTTGAAAATGAGCTCTCAGGAGAACTGAAGGTACCTGATGGTGTTGAACATATTCAACAATATCACTATAGGAAATTC
>NW_021319438.1:469599-502326 GCF_001605985.2 Dendrobium catenatum
CGCATCTAATACACATTAAGAAATAAATTCATTACAATTCATTGAATATATATGTAAATTCTATATAAAATATGTGAACCATTTTTATCAAAGATGGATTATACTATTATTATCTTGTAGATTACCATATTTATCTATCTTAAATGAATTATTAGAGCACACAATTTGATGATCTTCATACTTTTATTCATTATTGTAGCCAGAGTAGCAGAAGTAGGGTATACGCTAGAGAGTGATAAGTTGGAGATTAGAAAATAGGAGAGATGGAATAAGCTTTTCTGCATTTCATTCATTGACCAAATAATGAAGCCTTAGTAATTTTTTTTAAATTTTATATAAGGTTGACTGTAACTTACTATTTTATTGAAGGAGAATTGGGAAATGCATTGGGCCCTGAAAATCTCATAATTTGGGGATGTCACCATCTTCTAGAAAGCCAAAATCCATGAGGATCCGCATGATTCTTCGATTCAGCCATCCATAACAATCAAATCGTGATTCACAATTTCTTTCTAAGGATTGATCAAATGCTTTACTATTATA
Source organism: Dendrobium catenatum (assembly GCF_001605985.2). Classification (NCBI taxonomy): domain Eukaryota; kingdom Viridiplantae; phylum Streptophyta; class Magnoliopsida; order Asparagales; family Orchidaceae; genus Dendrobium; species Dendrobium catenatum. The sequence continues at coordinate 470,143 of NW_021319438.1, forward strand.
AACATATTTCTCAAGGCTTCATTTAGGGAGAGCTTCCTTTATTAATTTTTAAAACTCAGTTTTTTAAGTACTAGAAATTTATTAGCTCAAAAATTTTTGGTACTGAAAACAGTCTTAAAGAATAGTAAGAAAGTTGTCCAAACGGAGCCAAAGTCATCAACGAAGGAAAGACGGTTTATGACTTTTTACCCCAGTGTTGATCGACAATTTCAATTGAAATGTGACTTCACTAAGGGAAAAGACGGTTTATGGACTTTTTTCCTATGAAGGGTGGCATGAAAGGTTTTGTTTTTCTCGGTTCTGAAAAAATGTTTTTCATCAAAAAGACGGGGTTGTGTTTGTTCATGTCTAGGCTTTTTTCTATCTCCAACTCTAACTGAATCTACGTCGTGACGAATAAATCAATGTCAATCACAGCTAATATTACAAAATATATATCACAATGTTGTCGAGTTCTTTTCTTATTACAACAAACATATATAGTAGTTTCTGAAGAGGATTCATCTTCAATTTCCAATCAATTCCAAGATGAATTCTTGAAGTGCCCTCCAGTCTTGTTGTCTATGACAGCTATCAGGACTCATTTTCCCACTCTTCTTATACATATCTTGATCTCCTGTAAATTCTCATTCTGCCGCTCGATGTGACAATAATTCGAGCTAAGTGTATTATTTCGGTCAATTTCTCTCTTGTTGAGTGCCGAATCGAAGGAGCTGTGATTGTATCCAAAAGTTTTACTTCATAAGATTAGGTCATAAAGTTTTCACTAAAGATATATTACCATAGGATAAAATGTCTGAGCATATGTTCTAATGAGAGAAAGATATGAGACATTCTGTAGCAACATTGAATGTAGCTATAAACTAATACTATTTTCAATTCGAACAACACCTTCAAATTTTTTTTAGAAGAAACCCCCTAACAAACAATATATGAAGAGAAATGCTTTACATTTCATCTTCAAGTAATCTTAATAGGAATAAGACGCTTGTTATGTATAAGGATATTTTTGAACATTTATTTTTATATATATGCATTGGTCAATAAGGACTTTTCTTGGCTGAAGGGTGAGCACTCGAATCTGAGCTATTCAGATTTTTCACAATTATTTCCCAACTAGTGTGCACATAATTTTGTTACGCTAATTCGATCCGTGTCTTACTTAGCCTCTCAAAGTACTTATAGGAGAAAATGAAGGAAAGAATGACAATTTTAAGCACCGAAGTAAAAGAGAGTCTGGCTCTCTGCCAAATTGACAAGCTGAATAACCAAAAAGAAAGAAAAAAATTCAAAAGTCCATATAAAGTTCAATTAACTGTAATTACGTAAAAATATTGGAATATTTTACTATCCTTTGAATATTGATATTCATGATAATCCATTGAATATAATTGAAAGTGCAATGAGTTGAGCTGTTACCCGTATGTGGTAAAGAATTACTTATAAAATCAGCATGAATGGGAAGGGTTTCTTTCTAATAAATACATCGATAGCGAGGAATCTTGTTCATTAATAATGCAAGGGTCCTTGACAATTTCCTTGCCATATACTATATGTGCTCACTAAACCAAGCGCAACAAGCTCGAAGATAAAATGTCAAATATTATAAATACAAAGTTCAAGTTGTAGAAACTAAGAGCCTTCTGAATCTATCTCTTATCTTGTTTGTTTTGTACTTATCTTCTTTTTAAAAAAAATATGTTTGCTTCAAAGGTTTTTTTTTTTTTAATTATTTTAAGTTTCAGGCTTTTGAAAACAACTACATAGAGGCATCCGCATACGAAACCATTTGTCACCCACCGACAAGGCTGCCTGATCACCGCCGAATTAATCACTAATTGCGGCCACCAATCATCACCTCGTCGTTGTCAAAGAAACAGTGGCCATCTTCAATTTTTGTTTACTTGATGTTATGATTTCGTAAGGGAGCGATTCTTAATTATTAAATGATTAGAATTTTTGAATGGTTTAATTATCTTTTTTTCTTTCAGTTAGATAACTATTTAAAGCTCATTTATTATATTTTTTTGAATGTTAAGATCTAGTTTTAGCATAACGTATATTATTATTACTACCAACTTAGATTATATCAAAATCAATATAAATTAAAGATAAAATGATAAAAAATTTCTATATAAATTTTATATCATTATGTTGGTTGACTTGTTCTTTTATTAAATAATACATTTGATGTTATTTATATATTTTTATTATATTATTTATTATTATTATTTATTATTATTATTATGTAATTATTATTATTATTATTATTATTATTATTATTATTGTTCGTTGTTATTTGTTGTCATCGTCATCGTATAACTATTAAAGTTTTGCCACCAATCTAAAAAGGAAGATGTATCCGCCCCTTATTCAACCACTATTGTCCGTGCACTAATGCCATGTACACCACCTAAAGATTGTCGCAACCCCAACGGCCACCGCAAAAATAAACTTATTCGGTATTCAATAAAAACTAAACATGCTAATTTTAAGATGATGACAATTTTTAATTTCATGCAAAATCATAAACAAAATAAAATAAAATAAAAGCAAAAACAAAAGAAACAATGATTCTCAAAACGGCCTCTAAAAAATTCATACTTCAACATTACCTTTCGAAGATCGCCATTAGTCGTTTTTGTAAATTCTTCCTCCAACGACACGCTTGAAAGATCATGGAGGGTCTCTTGACATCTAAGCCCGCCAAAAGTTCTTTTGTGAGATTGATACACCGTCGTCGACGATTACTCTATAGTCTATCGACTCTAACTCCTTCACGAGCTCTAGATCTCACTCTCACATTTCACTAAGAATTGCTCTCTCGCAGAGAGCATCCAAATAATTGCTTTCTGCAAAAAAAACAAATTTGAAAATGTAGGCTCTTTTATCCGCATCGGAAATCATCAATTACCGGCAGTCAAGAACAACACCCACAACTACTGAGAGAGAGATTAGGTTAGACGCGATAACTTGCAGTTCTTATAAAAAAACAGCCGCGAACGGGCAGTAACAATATAGCAATATATAGACAGAATCTTTTCTCTGTCTTGGGCGTTCGCATCTGCACTGGGCGGTTTGGCCTGGGATGATATTGTATAGCTGCCTGAAATTTTCAAAAGCACTGGAAAGTTCCGAGTTATTAGAGATTAAATAATAATAATAATAATAATAATAATAATAATAATAATAATAATAATAATAATAATAATAATAATAATAATAATAATAATAATAATAATAATAATAATAATAATAATAATAATAATAATAATAATAATAATAATAATAATAATAATAATAATAATAATAATAATAATAATAATAATAATAATAATAATAATAATAATAATAATAATAATAATAATAATAATAATAATAATAATAATAATAATAATAATAATAATAATAATAAAAATAATAAAATAACATCAAATGGTATTATTAATAATAAGAACAAGTAACCAACATAATGATATAAAATTTATAATAGAAATTTTTTATCATTTATCTTTTAATTTAATATTGATTTTGATATAATATAAGTTGGAGTATAATAATATACGTTATGCTAAAACTAGATCTTAACATTCAAAAAAATAATAATAAATGAGCTTAATGTTATCTAACTTAAAGAAAAAAAGATAATTAAACCATCAAAAATTCATAATATTTAATAGATTTAAGAATCGCTCCCTTACAAATCATAAATCAATAAAAAATAATTGAAGAGGCACTGGTTCTGACAACGACGATGATGATTGGTGGCCGCAATTAGTGATACTGGGGTGATAGAGCAGTTGTCGGTGGGTGACAATGGTTCTATCGGATGCCTTCTATGGTAGTTGTTTTCAAAAGCCTAAACCCTAAAACTAATTTAAAAAAAAAAACACTTTGAACAAACATATTTTTTTAAAAAAGATAACAAAACAAACAAATAAAATAGATTCAGAAGGCTCTTAGTTTCTACAACTTGATTTTGTATTTATAATATTTGAATTTTTCTTGTAGCTGTTGGTTGGTTTAGTGAGCACATATAGATATGATGGCAAGGAAATTGTCAAGACCCTTGCATTTTATGAAGCAAACATTCTCCATGATGTTATAAGAAAGAAACCCTTCATTCATGATGAGTTTATAAGAATCTTTACCACAAGGAGTAAAGCTCAACTCATTGCAACTTTCAATATATTCAAGGATCATCATGGAATATCAATATCAAAGGTAGTAAAACATATTCAATATTTTTGATATTATCAGTTAATGAATCTTATATGACTTTGATTTTTTTTTTCTTTTTGGTTATCAGGCCTTGTCATTTGGGAGACCAGATCTCTTTACTTCGGTGCTTAAAATTGTCATTCTTTCCTTCATTTCTCCTCATAAGTACTTTGAGAAGGTAAGTAACACGGATCGAAATTATGAACAAAATTCATGGCACACTAGTTGGAAATAAATTTGAAAAATCTGATAGCTCAGATTCGAGTGCTCACCCTTCGTAAAGAAAAGATTATGAACAAAATCATATATATAAAAAATAAATGTTCAAAATATCCTTATAATAAAAGGTTTATCTCCTATTAGAATTACTTAGAAGATGAAATGTAAACATTTCTCTTTCATATATTGTTTGTTAAGGGGTTCTTCTAAAAAAATTTGAAGGTGTTGTAGAATTTGAAAATAGTATTAGTTTATAGCTACATTAATGTTGCTACAAATGTCTCATATCTTTCTCATTAGAACATATTGCTAGAATTTTATCCTTGGTAATATATCTTAAGCTGAAAACTTTATGACCCTAACTTATGAAGAAAACTTTTGGATCAATCATAGCTCCTTCGATCGGCACTCAACAAAGAGAAAATTGACGAAAATACACTTGCTCGAATTATTGTCACTCGAGCGGAGAAAGATTTACAGGAGATCAAAGATATGTATGAAGAGAGTGGGAAAATGAGTCTGATAGCTGCCATAGACAACAAGACTTCAGGGCACTTCAAGAACTTCATCTTGGAATTGATTGGAAATTGAAGATGAAACTCTTCAGAAACTACTTATATGTTTGTTGTAATAAGAAAGAACTCACAACTATTTGATATATTTTTTATATTACTGTTGATGACATTTTGGATTTATTCATACGACGTAGATTCAGTAGAGTTGGAGATAGAAAAAAGCTAGACTGCAACCCGTCTTTTTGATGAAAAAGCATTTTTTCAGAACCGAGAAAAACAAAACTTTCATGCCACCCATGGGAAAAAGTCATAAACCGTCTTTCCCTTAGTGAAGTCACATTTCAATCTGGAAATTGTCAATCAACATGGGGTAAAAGTCATAAACCGTCTTTCCCTTAGTTGATGACTTTGGCTTCGTTTGGAACAACTTTCTTACTATTCTTTAAGACTGTTTTTCAGTACAAAAATTTTTTGAGCTATAAATTTTTATACTAAAAAGCTGTTTTAAAAATAATAAGGAAGCTCTCCCAAATGAAGCCTTAGAGATATGTTTATAATAGTAAAGAATTTGACAATTCCTTAGAAAGAAATGTGAATCACGATTTGATTTGTATGGATGTGAATCAGAATCCATGAGGATCTCATGTGATTTGGCTTTCTAAGAAGATGGTGACATCCCAAAATCTTATGAGATTTTCAGGGCCCAATGCTTTCCCAATTCTCCTTCAATAAAATAGTAAGTACATCAACCTTATATAAAATTTTAAAAAAATTACTAAGGCTTCATTTGGTCAATGAATGAAATGGAAAACTTATTCCATCTCTCTATTTTCTTTCTCCAACTATCACTTCTAGCTATACCCTACTTCTCTACTCTCTACAATATGAATAAAAAAGTACGAAGATCATCAAATTGTGTGCTCTAATAATTCATTTAAGAATAGATTAAATATGGTAACTCTACAAATAATAATAGTATAATCCATCTTTGATAAAAAATGGTTCACATATTTTATATAGAATTTACATATATATTTCAATGAATTGAATGAATTATTTCTTATGTGTTTAGTGCTTTGTACATAAAGAAATTATCATATGAGAAACAGTGCTTCTCAATTATCCCATTCAACATAAAATATTTCAAGCTCCTTTCTTACGCTATAGTATATAGTGGGAGTGCAATTATGAGAAGGTTGTGGAATACTTTTTTGTGTGTGATGTATACTTTTTATTAAGTAAATTTATGGTGATACATAAAGTTTAATGTCTTAGGGTTATATGAAGATCCTGTATGTACACAGATATGCTAAGAATAATACACATAGGTTATGAGATATTTTACATGAAAAACTCAAAAAGGTAGAAATAATGAGACTTTATTCTATTAAAATGTTTCATTTGATTTTCATTGGGTGATTAGTGTTAGATCATTGTTAATGGTGGGCTTGGTCAAATATCGAAAGATTGGGAAGAAGAGCCTCGAATGCCAATTGTTAATGGGCGTCAGATGGTGATCCTTAAGAGACACCAGCCAGTGATTATAGGGAATGCTAAAATTTAGATGATGGCTGATGATGGAGCTCATCGTTCTTTTGATAGGACAGAAGATTGGACAATAGGGAAGATAAGCGTTGGATGTTGGTACCTGATATGCATTATACACTATTTATTAGAGGCATCAAATAAAAAATCATGAAGTCATGTAAGAAGTTAGTTGATAGTGAATCGTAGGATTTGTTGTTCTCATGTTAGTTCTCCTAATTATAGGGGAGGCCAAATGATTGCACATACAAGGAGCATCAAATCTTAGTAGTCGATGGATTTTTTGGGTTGGTTGTTAATGTGCATTAGATAGTGATTATTACAGAACATCCTACGATGATTAGAATGTAGATTGATGTTAGTCAATGACCGACATCAATATTAATTAACGACCAATATTAGGTGATGACAATTAGAGATCTAAAATTCTTCAAATATCTCAAAATTGAGCGATTTGACACTCTAAATAGATCATCATTGATCATATTCTTTTTTATAGCATTTTAATGCTTTATTAATGAACTCAAATTTGACCTATCCTAAATTATATAATCAAATTCATTGAAACACTTATTTTGATTATAAGCACTTATATTCATAGAATATTTATGCAATGAGTCTTTGATTTAGGAGTTAGGCCCATTTAAATTTGGATCTATGGGCACTTAACATCATTCGACTCCCCTGTTGGAATCACAATGTCTCATCATAAGCTTATTGAAAAAGAATTTTGAATGATCTCATAATTATTTATTGAAGTCTTTGACCAAATAACCAACTCTTCTTAAATTTGAAAGTGAGATGAAATTTTTGGTGCTGCGAACCTTAGTAATTTGGGGGTTCCTAAATGCATTTTTCTGAGCAAACTTTTCTTGACATTCAAAATTATGACACTTTAGGAAACGATTTAAGACAAAAAAATCCTAAAAAACAACATAATAAAGATTTTCTCTCAAATTTTTGTATTTATTTACAGTAAAAATTTATGAAGAATTCCTTGCATAAAATAATTTTTTTGTTTTCTATTTTTAGTCAATGGGGTCCGTAAGTTCTATATGCTCATCCGTTACAAAACTATAACTAATACAAACAAAAGCGTCTAATAAAAGCATATAGGTATTAATCAGTTGAAGATATGACGGTAAAAATTAAGCCTGTAAGTTTTTAGAATAAATCGGTTAATAAATTATATTTATGGATCGAATGAAGTTTGCCACCTATATAAGCAGGAAAAATGTTGCTTGCTCCTTCCCCATGAGAGAGAGAGAGAGAGAGAGAGATGGCAACGCTCAGAGTTCCATTGCATGTTCCTTCTGCAGTAGAAGATGCAAAGAATCTCTGGATGGCCTGCGAAGGTTTTGTATTTTGTTATCTATATCTCAGACTTTCCCTCTCTTTCCGCATACATTACAGAAAAATCAGTCATTACCGATGGAATTTCCGGCGGAAAATTATGAAGTTTATGGTGGATTTTAAAATTTTCCGGCGAATAGCCGGCGGAATTTTTTTCAACGGTAGATCGAGCGTTGGTAAAATTTGCCGTTGAAAAAAATTTTCCTACGGATTTCTTCTGCTGGAAAAAGCAGACGAACAATAAAAAACAGACTACGTGCGCTACCTTCCTACCCGCATAGTGACTCGAAGCCTGAACCTGCAACCACTTTGCTTTAGAGGAAAATATGTTAAAATACTTACACTTTTATATTTAAATAAATAAAATCAGTCAGAAAATCAGCTGGAAAATCTCACTAAAAATCTACCGAAAATATTTCATAGAAATCCGACGAAAAATTGTTCACCAGAAAATTTGTCAGGAAGCCGTCGGTAATAGACGGTTTTCCTGTAGCGATATGTTCTATCACTTTTAAGAAATTATTATGCTGGACGACAGACAAAACCATGCATCTTTCCTTGTTTAGCTATTTAGCTACATAAAAAATCCATTAAATTTTTTTGACAAACAGTATATGTTTCATACTATAGCATATTGTTTTCTTAAGCCTTCATATCATATATCATGCATTTTTATTTCAGAAAGGGAGGCAGATGAGAAAACATTGATCGATATTTTAGCGCATAGAGATGAAGCACAGAGGCTACAAATCATCCAATCTTATGAAGATCATTACAACGGAAATCTCATTGATAGACTTGAATATGAGCTATCGGGAGAATTTAAGGTACCTGATGGAGTTGAACATATTCAACAATATCACTATAGGAAATTCACAAATAACCGGCAGCACTTTCCAGCGGTTTTAAAAATTTCGGGCGGTTTTAAAAATTCACTTATCACCAGCGGCCAAACCGCCAGTCATATGCGACGCCCAAACAAAAAATCGGCAGCATATTTGGCAGTCATTTTACTGTCAGCATTTCCGACGATTTTTTTATTAAGAACCGCAAGTTTTAATCGGCGGTCACACTGCCGGTTTAACCGCCAGTAGTTCCGGCGGTTCTTTGATTGCCGGTAATTGATGATTTTCCTATAGTGCATATAAAGAGCCTAACATTTTCAAATTTGTTGTTATTGCAGGAAGCATTATACTGTTGGATGTTCAATCATGTCCAGAGAGGAGCAATCATAGCTAATATGGCTATGTGGAAATGGTTAGACTATAGAGCAATCGTCGAGACGGCGTGTATCAACTCAACAAAAGAACTTTTAGAGGTCAAGCAAGCCTACCATGATCTTTTCAAGCGTTCGTTGGAGGAAGATGTTGCAAAAATGACTAATGGCGATCTTCGAAAGGTATGTTGAAAGTATAATTTCTTAGAGGCCGTTTGAGATCATTGTTTCTTTTGTTTTTGGCTTTTATTTTATTTTTATTTTGTTTATGATTTTGCATGAAATAAAATATGTTCATCATCTTAAATATAGCATGTTTTAGTTTTTATTGAATACCGAATAAGTTGATTTTTGTGATGGTCGTTGGGGGTTGCGACAATCTTTAGTGGTGTACATGGCATTAGTGGCCACGACATTAGTGGTTGATAGGGGGTGAATACAACTTCTTTTTTTAAATTGGGCAAAACTTTAATTAGTTATATGATGATGACGACGACAACAACAACGACAATAATAATAATAATAATAATAATAAAATAACATCAAATAGTATTATTAATAATAAAAAAAGTAACCTACATAATGATATAAAATATATAAGAGAAATTTTTTATCATTTATCTTTCAATTTAATATTGATTTTGGTATAATATAAGTTGGAATATAATAATATACATTATGCTAAAGCTAGATCCTAACATACAGAATAATAATAATAAATGAGCTTAATGTTATCTAACTTAAGAAAAAAAAAAGATAATTAAACCATAAAAAATTCTTAATATTTAATGGATTTAAGAACCGCTCCATCACAAATCATAAATCAATAAAAAATAATTGAAAAATAGCCATCTGCGAGACTTCAATGCAAAAAAAAAAAGACTTATTTGGATAGAAATTAATTATTTTTTCTCTTACTTCTTAGAATTCTTTTTAAATCCAACTTATAAACCATAAGACACTTCTTTTTTCTTTGGATAAAGTTTCACTCCCACTTTATACAAACAAAAAAGTAAGTACGGTACATTTTTATAGTGTTTTCAACTAATGCTTCTTCCTCTCCCTAAACGGTGGGCAAATATTATTTTGAAGGGGTCAAAATTTCAAATTTATCCTTCATATAGATTTTTCTTTTAGGGTTGGCATTTGCCTGCCCTGGGCTATATGGGGATTCGCCTTTGGTGGTTGAGGGCCGACGCAGTGGTTCTGACAACGACGATGATGGTTGGTTGCCACAATTTGTGATACTGGGGTGATAGAGCAGTTGTCGTGGGTGACAATGATTCTATCGGATGCCTTCTATGGTAGTTGTTTTCAAAAGCCTAAACCCTAAAATTAATTAAAAAAAAATAAACACTTTGAACAAACATATTTAAAAAAAAAAGATAGAAAACAAAGAAATAAAATAGATTCAGAAGGCTCTTAGTTTCTACAACTTTATTTTGTATTTAAAATTTTTGAATTTTTCTTGTAGCTGTTGGTTGGTTTAGTGAGCACATATAGATATGATGGCAAGGAAATTGTCAAGAGCCTTGCATTATATGAAGCAAACATTCTCCATGATGTTATCAGAAAGAAACTCTTCAATCATGATGAGGTTATAAGAATCTTTACCACAAGGAGTAAAGCTCAACTCATTGCAACTTTCAATAAATACAAGGATGAGTTTGGAATATCAATCTTAAAGGTAGTAAAACATACTGATTTTTTATATTATCAGTTAGTCAATCTTATATGACTTCGATTTTTTTTTTCCTTTTGGTTATCAGGACTTGTCAAGTGGGAGTCCAGATCTCTTTCCTTCGGTGCTTAAAATTATCATTCGTTCCATCATTTCTCCTCATAAGTACTTTCAGAAGGTAAGTAACTTGGATCGAAATTACGTACAAAATTCATAGCGCACTAGTTGGAAATAAATTTGAAAAATCTGATAGGTAATATTCAAAGGCTCATATTTCGTAAAGAAAAAATTAGGAACAAAATCACATATATATATATATATATGTTCAGAATATCCTTATAACAAAAAGTTGATCTCATATAGAATTACTTAGAAGATGAAATGTAAACATTCTCTTTCATATATTTTATGTTAAGGCGTTCTTCTTCTAAAAAGTTTTGAAGGTGTTGTAGAATTTGAAAATATATTAGTTTATAGCTACAAAAATGTTGCTACAAATGTCTCATATCTTTCTTATTAGAACATCTTGCTAGAATTTTATCCTTGGTGACATGTCTTCGGGTGAAAAATTTATGAACCTAACTTATGAAGAAAACTTTTGGATCAATCACAGCTCCTTCGATTGGCGCTGAACGGAGAGGTAACCGACGAAAATGTGCTTGCTCGAATTATTGTCACTCGAGCGGAGAAAGATTTACAGGAGATCAAAGATATGTATGAAGAGAGAGGAAAAATGAGTCTGATAGCTGCCATAAACAACAAAACTTCAGGGCACTTCAAGAACTTCATCTTGGAATTGATTGGGAATTGAAGATGAAATACTTCAGAAACTACTTCTATGTTTGTCGTAATAAGAAAAAACTCACAACTATTGGATATATATTTTTGAAATTACTGTTGATGACAGTTTGTATTTCAGTAGGCTTCGTTCGGAACAACTTTCTTACTATTCTTTAAGATTGTTTTTTAGTACAAAAAATTTTTGAGCAATAAATTTTTGTACTAAAAAACTATTTTAAAAACAGTAAAGAAGCTCTCCCAAACTAAGCATTAGAGATATGCTTATAATAGTAAAGCATTTGACAATTCCTAAGAAAGAAATGTGAACCACGATTTGATTTGTATGGATGTGAATGAGAATCCATGAGGATCTCATGGCCTTCTAAGAAGATGGTGACATCCCAAGATCTTATGAGATTTTCAGGGCCCAATGCTTTCCCAATTAAAAAAAAAATACTAAGGCTTCGTTTGGGAAAGTTTTTTTGTTGCTTTCTAAAGCATCTTTTTAGTACAAAAATTTCTAGTTCAGCTTTTTTTTGTACTAAACAATTGTTTTAGAAGGTTGTAAGAAAGTTAGCTATCTTAATGAATTGATGTTTTATCATAGAAGTTATTGTGTGAACAGAAAAAAAAAAATCACTTTTGATTATAATTTCCCTTTTAGTTATATGTAAACATCTTAATATTTCATGTTTTGTAGTAGATTTTAGAAACAAATTGATGTGACTTAGATTTGACATTTAAATCTAATAATAGAAAGATCATCTGTTAATTTTTAAAATTTCTTGAGAAGAATTGGATCCAAATATTTTGATCCAAAATTTTTCCCAATTGATACATCTCCAAGAAATTCTATTGATAAGCGCAAATCTAATCTTGAATTGAAAAAAATTATAATTAAATTCATGACAAACTAATTTACATTACAAATGATCCGAGCTGAGTCCAAATGAACTCAAATAAAATATTTAAAGCATATTTAAAACTTTTTAAACACCAATTGAAGGACCAAATGGTCTCCAAATCTTGTGTTATAGTCAAATCGAGCGACATGATGAGACGAATCCAACAAGCTCAAGATCACTTGATTTGGACATCATTAAGACACTACAATATTTGATAAATAATCTATAATTAATAGAATTAATATGAATAGTTTGATGGAATCTAGCCAAATTTATTAAATGCATGCATTAAAAAGAATATAAATATGACTCCAAGTTTGAGCGTTGAGAAAACTAAGTAATTTTATTGCATTTTCCGATGATCATCGTCAACAATCACCATCAACAATTACTACCATTATCCTGAGTTTTTTCATTTAATTATTATTGTCTGACACCTGATTTATATAATTTTTACAACAATAATCAAACAATTATTTTCTTATCTTTTTCAATTATGAAGAAGAGCGGATTCCTATACCTATGCCTCCAATCATATATGGATTATTACAACTATAACATGCCCCATTTTTTTATAAGTTTCCAAATACAAAATTATGATATCTTAAGACTTTTCTATGTGCATGCCAAATCTTTATACAATATTAAGATATTAAATACATATTGTACCACAAAAAATTTCTATGATGCTTAGTACCCCAAAAGAGTAAAAAAAAAAAACAACTATAATATAATTAATTTAATTGATATGTTGTATATATTATTTATAATTATAGGAATTAAATATAAAAATATATATTTACAATTCTACCACTTCACACAACTATCTTAATCTTATATACTCACAAACTCCACAAAACTAATCTATTAAATATAAAATGATTGTGCTTAGTTATTATGTAAAGCTCATGTACACTTATCATGTCAAGTAGTGGGTACTCTTATGATCCTTTGGCCATATCCAACCGAACTTCATACTTGTTTTTGGCGTCTAGGAACTACTCCAATCTAACTGCAGAACGTGTTCCATTCTCGTGTTCGTGAATAGTGCGACGTCAATATTGGCGTGACAATGTTCACGAACTCATTTTTTTGTGTGGAAACAGAGAATGCGGAGGCGGAGTGTGTGGAGTTTGGTTGAGAAAGAATATATACGAAATATTCTTTTTTGGCGTTAACAAATAGAATTCGGTTTGAGATGAATTACTACATTTTGAAGTGAAAAATAAATTTTTCGGTTGGAGATAGTCTTAATGAGAATGGTGAATTTTTCAGTTGGAGATAGTCTTAATGAGAATGGTGTAAAGGTTTCTTTATATTCTGCAAAGGAGAAAAATTGTAGTTGTAAATTTTGAAGTAATGGAACTCTAATGCGAGGTATTTCAATTTTTGTTTAAATTCTTACATATTTATTTTAATTATTTGTTGGTGCTTGATTGTTCATTTTGATGAGAACTGTAGAGTAAATAATGACATTTGTGTTTAGACTTGTTGCATAACTCTTTATAGATCATCATTATTTGAACAAATGTGTAACTTTGTTGTTTAGGGTATTAATGTTTTAGCACCTAGGCTTCTTTTGAGACATCTTTCTTACTACTTTCCAAAGAAGTTTTTTCATAATAAACTTTTTGAGCTGAAAATTTTTGTATTAGAAAACTATTTTATGAAGTAATAAGAAAACTATCCCAAATAAAATCTTAATTATGAATATTTTGTACAAATTGTACATCAAATTCACCACCATCTGATATGTCTTTGAACAACAATTTTCACTACTCAGTGACTATCTTCTAGCTGATTGCTATGTGAACACTATTTATTCAGTGTGAATAAGTACATTGCAAAATCAACTACCCATATTAGATGTCTGTCATGACTATTATTTGATATCCCCTTCTATATGGATAATGTTCAATCGATAACTTGTTATCATTTAAATTCTGATATTCATTACAGAGTATCATCTAACACCTATCAACAATTGGATTTATTATTCTGTGCGGAGTCTGGAGGGCGTCCTGAGACCAATAAAAATGCGCCACCTCACCCCAAAAATGTACTGCGCTCGACATCAAGTAACCAAGTGCTTAATCAGACGGGAGAACCGTCCAGTATTTGCACAATAATAGCTCCAACGATTGACACCTAACATTCATCAATCACATATGTTTGATGCTCACTTACTATATGATAAGATGATAAATACTTTTTAGCGCAACTTTTTAGCTTTCCATGATGAATGTTAGGTGGACCCTTATCACTAAAGCAAGCTTAGCAAGGCATGCGTTTTCCATTTACCTCTCTTCATGGTTAATTCGACAAAATCTTGGACAGGACTATTGAGAGATTTGGAGGAAATCACTTTTTAAGATTTGATGAACGCTTTTCCCATTTTTCGTCAAAGATGAGACCTTTTGCCCCTTATAAAGAACCAAAATGGAGAAATTAAACCAATCATCAAGCTTTCTCCTCTTCCTAGACAGATCATCTCGTACTTGCTCGCCGTGCATGGCTTCCGTCGCCGCCGAACCTCATTTTCACGTCCTCGCCGTCGACGACAGCCACACGGATCGGAAACTAATCGAACGCCTCCTCAAAACCTCTTCGTACCATGGTAACACAGAAGCTGTTCGGTGAAATGCCTCAAAGAGAATTTGGTATAGATTTCTATTATGTGATATCTGGAATTTGTTTCCTTCCTTGTGCAGTCACTGCTATGGATTCTGCTAGCAAGGCTTTAGAGTTTCTGGGACTGCTTGATCAGGAGACTACTGCGCCGGTAAGTTCTCTTACGGCCTGCATGTCTGTTTATGTAAGCTAGACAAGGATAAGCGAAGATAAGCCGTGAGCTTTTGAAGCTTAAGCTATAAGCTGAGTTAAGCAAAGCGAGCTGGAGGTGCGCTTAGCTTATTCTAGCTTATCCCCTATGTGAAGAATATCTGGCTGATGAAGCAAGTCAATATTGTGTTTGGAAGGAAAAAGAAGCTTAAGCCGGCTTATAAATAAGCCCGAACCCAACAGCCCCTTAGTAGTTGGAATAGTTGCTTGTAAATCTCCAAGTTTAGAACTTGTTGGTGATGAGTTATTATTATTATTATTATTATTTTCTGGTGGTTTACAGGAAGCTGATGTGAATTTGATAATTACTGATTATTGCATGCCGGGAATGACAGGTTATGATCTCCTAAAGAAGATCAAGGTGGGTTTTTTTTTAAGTGTTTGAATACTTATTTGTCTAATCATTTGGCAATCCTGAATTGCAAATTCAAACTTGGTTGAAATGGTTTCATAAATATGCTTTTTTGGTTAAATAAATTTAGGAGTCATGCTTCCTCAAGGACATTCCAGTTGTTATCATGTCGTCTGAGAATCTTCCTTCAAGAATCAATAGGTGAGCAGCCCTTTTCTGTGGTATTTCTGCCGTTAGTAGTTATTTTGTCTTGTATATTGCTGATTCCTTAGCCTTCTTAGTTTCAAGCTTATCTAAACAATACATTATGGTTTAAGCATCCAACTCTACTCATCTAAGCAATTTTATTCGGTGGATGGCATAGATTAGTTAATACTAATATTTGGCATAACAAGCTGGCAAATAACATAAATTAATCCTGCATTTAGCTAATGAGATTAATCTAATCCACCACACCTTCTGGCAGGATAAGGTTTGATTCTATTGTGGTGCTTTTAATGATTACGTAGGCATGAATCAGGCTGAATGGATAGCCTTTCCAAAGGATTTAAGGAGGATTTATGTTGAATTCTGTCAAACGGCTAGTATGAATCCAACCTGATACAGATATTGGTCTTAGTAGGTTTTTTTTTTTTTATATTTTTTTTTTTTATATATTGGTCTTAGTAGGTTGTGATAAATGTTGGCTCAAAATTGGGATTGATCAAATCCAACACTGATTGCATTTGCGTGATTTACTTCATTCTCTCTGACTCCCTCATCTTCTTTGTTTTCTTGTATCTTTTCCTTCCTCGCTCTCTGGAATTAAGGTTGAAGCATCCAAACAGTTATGAGGATTTACGCCATCAAGATTTACTATCCTAATTGAATAGGGTTATCAAATCCAAATTTACCAAATTGTACATGGAACCAAGCAGCTTGACTAGCATCTAAATCACCAAATAATATGTGTTTTGTTTTCCAGTTGCATGGGTGGCTTAACTTTTTCAGATCAGTGAATCTAATATGGCTAATCACTAATAAACTGAATCTAACTTCCCTAATCACCTAATGATATGATTTGATTGTGGTGTTCTTAGGATTAACTTCATCGCTTATACAAAAGAACCCATATGCATACCGTATTGGCCTAGTCTTGGTATTATTCTTCAAAATTACTTCATTCTTAAGATTTCTTGTTGGGGATGAGGAGTAAACACCACAATGATGAAGCAAGAAAGAAAGTAAAATCAACAAAAATATTAAGGACACCAGGATTTAATGTGGAAAAATTCAAAATAGGAAAAAAAACCACGAATCCACATCACATTAAGAAATCTACTATGAAAATTGGGAGAAATAAGTATAGATCTCACTTCTCTCTTGCTCTTTCCTTGCTTCTCTTCTCACATAAACCGTTCTTGCCCTTGCCCTTGCCCTAATTAGAAATACAAGAGAAAAGCCTGTTATATTCCTAAGGGACGCAACCATTGAGAAAAGCGAGAAAGATAAATGTTCAGTCCGTCTTGCAGCATTGTGTTGCCGGTTTGAGGTGCTGTGGTGCTCAAACTTTTATCTTGCATCGCTGGGATGCCGTATCTAGACAGCTGCGTCACTCTACTCTCTGTCGTTCAACATCGGGGCGCTCGGGTACATAGTCTTTGTCAGCATATGTGCAGAGGGTAAACCCCGAAACTTGAGCTTCGAGGAAATAGACCAACTTGATTGATCAACACAATCAGATTCCATGCATAACATTTATAATCTTCACTTAGTTTATCAAACCCACATTAAAAAGCAAAACAAGCTGATGTTCTTGAAAAATCTCAATCCATTCTCACTCAAAAACAAAGATCCGTTTGATAGTAAGTTTGTACATGCCAATCTCAAATTGGCGCAATCCTCGATTTTAATCATAATGGTTATTGTTTCCCAAATTCCCAGGATCATTAGTCCGTGCCTTCTGTTTTTCATCTGAAGCCATTATTCAATGAGGATTCGAGTGAATGCGAAATAATAACAATTACAAATAGTTCTCCTTGTCAGTCCATCTTTAGAGCACCATTATTGAATCATTAAATCGAAGAATTAAATTAGACAAGCTTTGAAAGATTCATTTGTTTATTAGATAGTGCATCTCTTTTAGCCTGAATGGAACATGTTCTTATGGAACCTTTTTTCTTTGGAAGATGCCTGGAAGAAGGAGCAAATGACTTTTTCCTGAAGCCAATACAGTTATCAGACATGAAAAGACTGAGATCTCATATTCTTAAAGGCAAATCCAAAGATATCAGTAACAACATCATCAAAAGGGAATTCTCAATTGAGAGTATTTTACCTAATTGGGCAAGGACTAGGCTTAGTTTTACAGCATGGAAATTACTATCATATTTTTCCTTTTTTACTTGTAATTGTTGACCATCTGTACCTCTCCCTTTCTTTAGGAATTGTTTACATATATCGGGCTAATTTCATCCCAACATTTTCTAGTTTTACAGTTTGAGCTCTGGATAGAAATGCGTGAAATAGAGAAAAAACTTAAATTAGAATTGTTAAAGTTTCAACATTGTGTAATCATTTTTTTCTTTAGTAATATTCTGTTTAAAGATTGTTAGGCTTTGTTAGTATGATTCTCTGTATCTCTTTGTCTGTAGTGTAAATATGTTACAAATCTAAAGAAATATGTAAAGCTTAAATAAGCTTTTTGGCCTATTTTCGCTCTGCTGATGATACATTGATACCAGATGCATTCACATCAATAAGTTAAATTCAAAATGTTAATTCCAAATTTCAATGGAAACTGGTTCAATCTGAGTGGAATTCCATTCTATTAAACTCATCTATCATTGATTATATCTTATAACGCCAAAAAAATGGCATCATCACAGATCCTATCCACAAACTATCATTCATCTCATGCACCTCACTGATGAACACCATCTTCCTCTCTCCAGGATTCTTCAAAACTTCTATTATGTTACCATCTTCATCCAATCTCATTGCCATGACTCCCTTAGTTGGCATTCTCTTTAAAAACTGCATCATGCCATTAATACTAGAGGCTGGATGAAACCATAAAAGAACAGTCAAATGAAATGTAATTAGAATGTAAATGAGCTAAATATTATTTTTCATTCCTAATAATAATGATAATATAATGTAAAAGAAAAAAGATTCAAAATTGTTCCTCAACTCTTTTTGAGAGCCCAAAATAGTCTCCAACTCTTTTGAGGGAATAATTTAGTCCCTCCACTCTTTAAAATGTGATCTTTTTTGTCTTAAAATTCAATATTAGAGTTAATGATGTTCAATTTAAGGGTATTTAGTTCATTTTTAATTAAAAATTTATTAAATGTAATTTTGAAAAAAAAATTATTTAACATAACTTTAATACAAAAATAATAATAATTTTAGTTTTAATTAAAAAAAATTTAGTCGTATTTAATAAAATATGATATTTATTTAGAGAAATTAAATGCAAATAGATATAATTTTCAACTTATTCACACATATTTTTATCAATCATATTTTATAAAAAAAGATTACATTTTATTTTAAATTAAAACTAAAATTATTATTAATTTATTTATTAAAGAAACGTTTAAGAAATTTTTTTAGAAAAATTATAATTACATGAAATATATATTTAATTAAAATTGACAAAAATATTCTTATATTTAACATCATTAACTCCAACATTTGATGTTAGGACAAAAAATATCCCATTTTAGAAAGTTGGGGACCAAATTGATCTCTCAAAAGAGTTGGAGATCATTTTAGTCCCTCATAAAGAGTTGAGGGACCATTTTGATCATTTTTTCTAATGTAAAAAATAAGGGATATCTATATTAAATTTCTTGTGGTTTGTTTTTGTAGTGAAAAAGAACATAGTATTGAATTTTCAATCAAGGAGAAGTGAAATGTTGAATGAGCAGAAATTCAGGCTGAAAATCACCCAAATAAATTGAAATTGCTTTTATAACCTTTAAAGATTTATATGATGGAAGCATACTTTGGTACATGGAAAGGGCAAAGAAGTAATTTCAAGCTAATTCAGTGAAATTTTCTGCCTCTATTTCAGCCTGCTTAATATTTCTCTATGGACATATTTTCTTATGTAGGAAATTACTTACCATTTTTTGCAAAAGTTTCACACCATAATGATTTATATACTGATAAACTTAAAATTAGTAGGATGCATGGTGTGCAAATATGAAATTCACTAAAAATCGAAAAAAAAAATCTGAAACTGAATTTGCAAGTTGATCCATGAAAAACAAACAACATTAAAGCTGAATTCAATGAAACTCGCATCCAGAACTCAGTTCCAACGAGTTTCAAATACTTACATGGAAACAAATTGGAACCATAGAAGAAAGCCTTCTTAATCCATGGAAGAGAAAGAAGCCATTTCTCAATCGTGCTTCTTCTTGAATGTAATGCAATCCAGAACCCTCCTCTTGGGCTTCTCCTTATATTATCAGGAAATCCTGGAAGCTGGAAGAAAACCTCAAAGCTTGAGTTTTGAAGCCAGTATCTTAGAATTCTACAATTTGTGCTCTCTGCAATGAGCAGAAAAGAGCCATCTGAGCTTAATGCAACGCCATTTGGGAATGATAGGTTAGAGAGCAGGATTTGTGTTTTTTGGGTGGTGGAGTCATATTGCATTAATCTTCCTGTGTTGTCTCCTGTTATGATTGCTGATAAGAACTCACTGTAAGAAATCACAGCTTTAACTTCAGTTGGATACATGAGAAAATAAAAACAGTCAATCGAGCTGTGCTAAGACACCCAAAAAAAATATATAAAAATAGTCAATCTAGTTGGTGACTGGCGCGACAGTGAGATTGAAAGAACTAATTATTTGATCATTCATTCATGTAATATATTTCCTTATTTAGACTAGCAGATGGTGTGAAACGTTCTGCAATATTTTTGAAGACTTTGTTTTTGCAACTTCTAGGATAAATGAGTAGAGGACTTCTGAACCCAATGAACCCATAAATGCAAAAATAACTGTATTTTGATTTCTTCACGAGTTCACATATGCTTTAGTCCTTCAAACCGACCCAAACTTCCACTAACGAATAATCACGTCCATAATCCGTTTTCATATACAAGGATTGGGCTGGACGATTGGTTATTTCTCTGATCTGATTTTGAATAAGCTATTGGATGGGTTTGGTTAGATTAAACCTTGCCATGCTTGCTTGACTGGGTATAGTTAAGGAAAAATCTCCTAGTTCCAGCTAAAGCACCTCATCTCCTAGCCAATTGGGCTTTCATTTAGGAGGTGATAAATACTTTGTGTTTACCGATGGCCATCCCTCGCTAGATGGTCGTTTTCAAAGGTACATAACACTGAATTTCGAGCTCGACTCGTTAACGAGCTCGCGAACCGAGTTTATCTAGTTTCAAGCTCGAGTTCGAGCTCGTTTGATTATCGAGCTCGAGTTCGGTTCAGATGATGCTCGGCTCGATTACTCGTCGAGCGGCTCGATTAAAACGCGGAAGGGGAACTGGTGAAAGGTGACGCATGGGCGAACCGAAGACATCTACGCGTGCGGAGTTGCGAACTGCGGAATATGGAAGGCGGACTGGTGGATCACGGAAGGCTTGTGAGCTCGTATTTCGTGGCACGAGCAACTCGAGCTTAAGATTTGACTCGCAAGTCGAGCTCAACTCTACTCGCTTGCATCCCTAAGCCAAATACATAGCCACTTCAAGTGGCATGAAAATAGAGAGAGCATGCAAAGGAGAAAATGAGCCATAATATATCTTCTTATGTCTACTTTTATGAAACATCTACTCAATTCAAAGACAAATTGGTGCCACAAATCATTTTATATATAATTTATCAACGTGAAATAATGTACCTTCTTCTGAATTTTGCACTGCTGACAGTAAAATATATTACTCCAGTTTCCTGATCAATATCCAATGCATTGGTGAAGTAAAATGGAGCTCCTGCCTCTTTTGAAACTGTGGTAGGAACTTTATCTTTGTTGTCAAATATTAACAAGCCAAAATATGCATCAGCAACATATAGTTTTCCTGTCTTCTTACAGAAACATAATCCAAGTGGTCTCCCACATAAATATTCCTGTTTTGGATCTTGTGAGCCTCTACATTCATCCAACCTATAATAATTCAGGTAAATCATTGCCAAAATTTTGTCCACTTGGAAAATTTATAATATCTTTATTTGTGAAAAGACTAACATTAGCATGTGTTTATCACATATATCATCATTAGCATCATCATCATCACTAATTTTATCATAAAAATTTTGGGATCAATTGATTCAGTGTATAAGAAAGGAAGGCTTTAATAATTGGAAGTTCCTGGTTGTGTGATTGCTGCATGAAAATAGTCTCAAATGTTGATATCTTGCCCCATGCATATCCTATCATCATAAATGCATGCATGTGCATGGGTGATATAAATATATGAATATATGTATATTTATATATATTTCAATCTGTTCTAAAGCGGATTTAGGATGAAAATAACCATTCTCCTCCTTGAAGGATATTTCTCCTATTAGGTTGACAATTATTATTCTTCGCTCAGTTACATTTTTATGTTACCACCCATCCATGCATGACTTAAAGATTTTTTAAGGACTGCCTAGTGTAATTAAAAAAATAAATCTAAGTGAAAGGAATACAAGGGTTTTGAAAATTTTCTTATTTGATTCAATCAAAATGGAATGTAAAATAAGTTATTGATATATTTGAAATTTATCTTTTAATTTGTTTTCAATGAATTAGGAGTTTGCTTAATTTGGATAAATTCCAAATACAATGCCCGTGTGAAACTTCTCCCCTCGTTGGCGCCTACCCACACAACTCGGTGGTCACATGCCACTCAACATCGATCATCTTATGCCCATGGTCACCCACCAACAGTTAGTCATTGCCAGCCGATGTCATACCATCACAGTTGATTAGCCACCGCCTCCGACCTATCGATACCACACCATTGTCATCAGTTGCCCCCCTTCTCTATTGTTGCTCATCGCCCCATTGCTACATCTAGCTGCCAAAGGCCGGCTACTACTGTCAATTGCCACCTACCGCCCTACCTCCATCACACTACTGCTAATAGGTATTAGCACTGCATGCACCGCCTCCACTGCCAACTACTGTTGGCATTGCTTTACACTAAATTCATGTTACTTCAAACTAAACACAAAAGAAATGATCTCCTACATTTGTTTTACACTTAACCAGATAACTCTAAAATATTTAAATACAAAACATTTATGTTATATTGTATTCCTTTTACGTTTTGTCCTTTTTTAGCAAACCAAAAGGCTTGTTAAGATCATTTAATTATCGGTTCAATTTATCAAAATTTTACACTATATCATATTATATGAAATGATAATTGCGATTATAGAGTATAGATGGCTAGAAATAGTCTGAAATCAAGCAATAGGTTGTTGATGTTATTTTTCATGTATGGAATATTTTTTATTGATGATGAAATATATGAATACAACAAAACTTTTAAAAAGACTTCTACAATTCATCCAATCTTTATTGCATTCCTTCACATGTTTGATGAGTAATCCAATCTTCACAAAATTTGATCTTATGTAGTTCTTACAAAGCAAAATCAACAAAATGATCTTAGCTATAAAATTCTATTAAGTGTAAATAAAACATAAAATTAAGAGGAAAAAAAATTCATCCTTCTGAGTCTTCTCCTAAGAGGACAAAACACATGTCCAAATATATTTAGAATTTTGAACAGGAGAGATGCTCTATTCCTAATTCCTATCATCAATAATGCATTCCTTTTTCCATTATTCATGGTTTCAAGTTTCAACCTATTTTTGTTTAGTCTCAAAGTCAAAATGAAGACCATTGATGTTATTTCTTGCGAGTAAAGCAATAAAGGGCACAATTGTTAAGGCTACCATAATTATGGATTTTTGCTACAAAATAAATCTGAAGTGCAAATTAGAATGTATCCATCAAAACCTAAAAGATACATATTAATGAAAAATAATAAACTTCAATTCAAAATCAATTATTTTCACAAAAAATAAAAAGTATAACACAGTATATAATATTTTAAAAATTCATAATAATATATAAATATGTATGTATGTTATGCGCTACAAGAAAATTTTGAATTATTGTCGGACTATCCGACGAAAATATATACGCCGGTAAAAGCAGCAAACCAACTGGCATATTTTTCGTCGTTATTGTAATGACGGCCTTTCCAGCGGAAGAGCCGCCAGCAATTTATCGGCGGATAATCTGCCGGCCTATTCGTCGTTATTTATAAGACCGACAGTTTATTCCAGCAGCATATTGTTCGCCGAAAATTAACGGTGAAGTATCCGGCGGATATTCCGTCGGTCTACCTAAACTTGATGAATATTTTGCGGCTGATAGTTTGATGGTAACAACCAATTTTCCTATAGTGATGTATGTAATTATGTCATGCATGCATTATATGATGCAGCGATATAAATAATAATTTTAAATTCAAAGTTTAACCATAATAAGATAAGTAATAGCAAAGCAAAAATGACATAAAAAGTTACCGTCAATAATATTTGTTTGGAATGCCTCACACAATTTGAAGTAGAGAAATAAGAGAGAAGAAGAAGAAGTTCTATGAGGACAATATTTTACTTTTTTTAAAAAAATTTATTAATTAAAAATAGGATATAAGATCCTCAAGTCTACAACTAAATCCACCCTATGATCTCCATGATAAAAATAAAATAAAATTTCTCCACAATATATTGCAAATAAACACCCTTACATATGAGAAGGGGAGACACTGGAAAATTCAATCCATCCAATATCATCTCCTTGCCATTTCAATATTCTACCATCTGATACACCTGTGTAAGGCCCCTCACCATCCTTATCAAATGCAAGGCTCTCAGGCCCTACTGCTCCACCATTGATAAAAGCTTCTTTCAATCTGCTTTCTTCTCCATTTTCTGCTGGCGACTGATACAAAGAAAAATAATCTTTCATCGTCAAGGAGAAGAAAGAGACTGCAACGGCCATAAGAGCAGAGAGAAGCATATTTTTCTTCATTTGGAGGGAAGAAGTTGCAGAGGATAAAGAAAGGGTGAAGATGGAGAATATAAACGAAGGAGATAGCTATATATTGATTGTATTGGTCTGTACGCAAGCTTCCAGAATATGACACAGAGGCTATGTGAGTGTGTTTTGTTTTACTTATGTGGCAGAATGAAGACAAAATTTGATGAGGATTGTTTTTTTTATTATATGTTAGCTGTGGTGCTATGTCATTATTGTTGTGTACTTAGTAGGTTAAGTATGATTAGTGAAATTAATTGTGTTAATCAGATGTCATTAGCATATTTTATATATGTGGAGAAGGAAAATTTGCTTGTGGAGCTTGTTTAGATAAGAATTGGTTGGACTGGTATTTGTTTGGAATAATTAAATGGTGCTTGTGGAAAGACAGGAAAGTGGTTGTTGGGCTGATTTGATTGTAGCTAAACTTAAAAGTGAATAAAAAAATTGAAGCAAATTTAGTAAGGGTTTGTTTGGGATTATTTTTTGTCTTTTGTTCTTATTTTTATTTATTAAAATATGTTTTGTTTATAGTGTTTTTTTTTAAATAAATTAAATTATCATTAAAAAATACTCGATTTATTTTTAACAATAACTATTATCATTGGTTGACCATGTTGACCTCATTTTTGTATGAGATCATAGGGACCCATCCAGTTCCCTACATTGTTGATATGATGATTGATATTCATCCAAATGTCATTCATCTAGAGCTTCAATTTAGTCACAATCCAGATCTCAATCCAGTTCAAAATCAAGATTCTAGTTCAAACCTCAATCCAGACCTCAAATCAATGATCAAACCTTCAATTTGAGTGTATCTTTTTTAAAACTCAGCTTTTCAAACAAACAGGCCATCACTAAGGCCTCTATTAATGGTGATCAATGTTGTTATCATCACTGTAATGGCCACTATCGTTGCTCTGATGGCAATCGACGCCACCATTATATTCGCTTCAATGTTGAATGCATCTTGGCAAATTCTCATATGTGCATAGTGATGCACAAATCAAATATCAAACTTGAGCACTTCTGAGCATGTTTTCATTCTTGAATAAAACTTCATGTTGTTGTTAAAAAACCCTAATTATGATTGAACTTCCACTAATAATGTCATTTTTGGCATTACATCACCCATTTTTATTGCACAATGTAAGGGATTAATTATAAGGGATTGTGCTATACAAAACATACATTGTACCAATCTCATTTCAAAAGTTACAAATTGTATGAACTTTAATCTACTTCTTTCTTTGATTATATATTTTTATGTATCTCAGTTTATTCAACTTGGACCCGACCCGTCGGATTTTTGAGTTGACCAGACCCGACACAGATTTACTGGATTTGGCTGAAGAAGCACGTGAAAGCTAGGAAGATAGCGAGATCCCGTCACTACTTTCAGTTCCGACTAACTGTCCTGGCCTCCGATTCGACATGAAGGAATATCGTCGAAGGAGGCGAACTATACCAACCTTCGATTCGTGAGGAAGATAGCAAGCTCCCGCCTCCCAAAGCTACTTCCAGTTCTGGCAACACTGCAGCAGCGACAGCGGCGGCCTGACTCATGCAAAAAGACACGTCGGAATGATGACGTGCACGAGAAGTCCGAAGTGACGCGACTCGACCGTCGTGCAACGCGGGCATATCAATTTTCTGGGTCATTTCTGGGTTTCCGGGTCAACCCGAACCCGACCATATTTTCGAAAAGGGTTGGTTTGTTGAACCAATACCCGACCCAGTTCACAAACAGGCTGACCCTAACTCGGAATTTTCAGGTCGGATTTTCGGATCTTGTCAAATATTGTTTCCCCTAACAAACACATCATTGCGTACATCTTAAAATGGAAAATAACATTTCATCATATCTTACTCCAAATCACATATTTATTCCATTTGTAGTTAGCATCTTTAATTTATGTATGACAATCATAAAGAGGCTGGAAACAATAATGAAGAAGATGATGAAGAAACAAATATATAAAAGGAGGAAGAAACAAGAGCAGATCCATAGCCATGATATGCACCTTCCTAAAGACAGTATCATTATAATTACCTCGAGTATATATGGACCAAACATTTCGCCCTATTGGAACTTAATGTAGATCAACATATTGCTTGAGAAGAATGGCATTGTTAATAATTACAAGACCAAACGACATATGGCAACTAGGGGTGTAAGTGAGCTGAGCCGGCTCTAGCTCAACTCGTTTATGGGTTCGAGAGCTGAGCTTATTGAGCTCATGAGTCAAGCTCAAACTTGAGCTTGTTTAGTAAACGAGCTCGAGTTCGAATTTGAGCAGGCTCGGCTCGTGAGCTCGCAAGCTGGCTCGAATAATTATTAATATTTTTTTAAATAATTTTATTTTATTTATTAAATTTAAATATTTTAAAAAATTAATAAGAACCATCTGAGTTTTATTTAAATAAATGTTAAACATTCATCTTTTTTTTTTTCTAAATCCCGCTAAGTTTAAAAATCCTGCCCTTTGCTCGCGAGCAGGCTCGAGCTCATTTCAGTGGGACGAGCTTTGGTTCGAGCTTGCCTGTCGAGCTCGACTCGACTCAAGCTTCGCATTCGCAATTAACAAGCTGAGCTCGATAAGATCTAAACTCACTCGTTTACACCCCTCAATGGGAACACTTTTTTTAAGAGCAAATTAATTAATATTGTCGCATGAAAATCATCTTAATATGCGAATCCCTAAATATTTGATGAATGACGTAGAACTTACATAATAGTTATTGTGTAAACAAGATCATATGAATTTCATTTCTAAAAAAACTGTACATCTATCCTATTATATATCCTTGGTGGCTATTTGATGCTACTACTTTGCATTGATTGTAAAACTACGTAAGTATCAAAATTTTGAAACTATTAATTTCTTGTAGAAGTTTATATTGTGGCAGTGATTCAAAATAGTTTTTTTTATAGCTTATTTATAGTGGTCAAAATAGTGTCAAAAATTGGTAGTCTCTATCTATATTTACATACCCAATTATTTTCCATTGTTTTTCCTATCATGGGTGGCAAATCATCAAGAAATTATTCTGTGTGGTCACCGAACGGTCCAGAGACGAATCAGAACGCGCCACATCACCCTGCACCGAGTGGTACACAACAACGGTACATAGAAAAAAATGATGTGGCGCATTATCATTCGTTTCTGAACGCCGTTAGGTGACCACACAAAATAATTTCTTCAAATCATCATGCTCTCTTAGTACAATTGGCAACTTTAGAGGTAACTTTTCTTTAGAGGGTTGGCAAAAGAATAGACTAATTGCTATGATTGACTAAGTAAATATCAAAATTTTTTTTTATGCCTTCTTTTGATGGAAATTTAATATTTTGGTTTGTGTGGTACTAAAATAATAAATGTGGATCTCTTAAAACCTTAAGTTGAGATATGACTCAACAAATATTTCATCATTCTAGAACAAATATCTACCTTATCTACCTCTAACAAGAATCAAATTATATATATATATATTAAAATATTGAATAATTGATTATTATTTATAGATTTTGTATTTTTTTTCTTAAAATGAATGGTTGAATCATGACTTTGATATCATTTTATTCATACTATCAACAATTAATGCAAATTTAATATTTTAATAGTGATTGAGTGAGCCATATGATTTATGGCTTTTAGGTATTTTGGTTGTATCTATCGTGGTCAAAAAAGATTTAAAAATATCTGGCTCCTACATAGGTTCGAGCAAGGTTCATACAGCTTTTTGATGCTTGACACTTGACTTAGTGTTAAAAATAAATAAATAAATTTCACCATTTGAGAAAAATGGTTGTTGATATGAAGAGCTCTTATATAATAGATCATTAAAAAAAATAAGAATATTAAATTTAATCTGATATAAAATATGCCAAAAATATGTCGATATGAAAATAAAAAAAAAAAAAAGATTTTTTAAAAAATAGATTTAAAGGCACTCCCTAATTTTATATTAAGAAGTAGTCTTATATTTAACACTATCATTGTCAGGTCCCAAGTTCTGAATATGAAAAATGGAATGTTGTGTTAGGTAGTCGACATCCATGTGGGCTCCAAAAATTTGCGCCCCGGCCTCCTTGTGCATTCAAGGAGTTTTAACGGATTAAGTTCCAGGGGAAATTTTAGGAAGGCAAATAGGGTTTGTAGATAAGACAATACCCAGAGATTTCACCATCATTTTGCGAGGACTTTATGATCTAAGTTCTCGTTTCCTATAGGCGCAAGCCCCTATAGTTAATTACCCCTCCCGATCACGAGAGAGAACTTTCGATTAAGGCTAATCATCGATCAAATACGTAGAGTTCAAAGAGATATGTAATATACTGTGTATAGTAGCAACATGGGTTTGGGTATTGAAGATTTGATATTTAAAATATAAATTTCACCATTCTACACTTAAAGCGGATGGTGGAGGAATGTATAATGGACTTGATTAAGATCACATGGTTCCTTCATCCCGGATCATCATGGTCCATGATCTTCTTCGTCAGAGGAGATAGTTGACCCAACCTGACAGAAGGATCCTTGTCGGTAGTCATGGTTTGCTTCATTCAAGGTTATGTTGTAGACATGGGATGTAAGTTTGTCTAAGGGGATAAATCTAGATCTACCTTAGCTAACAGAGGGATTTGTGCACTATTGATTATATCTTATTGATTCATATATCAAGGATTTGATGCCATTGAGGAGCATATGGGCTCTGGCCATGACTGTAATTGAATGGTACCATTTGGCAACAAACCACCCGGTTCAGAAGGCCCCGGCCATAACTGTCTACCTATGGTGTCATTTAGCGACGAAACCACCGGTTAGAGGACATGTGTCATGTCCTTACTGATATGAGATGATTTGATAATGAATTCTAATGATATACTCGACCAGACATCAGCTCTTTTTGAGCTGAAGTGTATTTTCAGATTTGTCCATTTCGGCAAATTGTTGCGGAGGGTAGATTGGTTTTGCTTTAAGTATTTGAATGGTTTATTTCAATTTTAAACATTTGGATCTTTGGGATCTTTTTGGGTTTTAGATTTTAGAATTTCATGGGCATTTGGGTGGCATTTCTGAATATTTGAAATTAACTCATCCAATTGAGATTTGCATTCAACACGGCCATCATCGGGGTTTATTGGGTCATTTGAAAATATTTGTATTTTGTGACAGTTTGAGGGTATTTGAAAGAATATGATAAAGTTCCAAGAGAAATTCTATGGAGACTTCTAGAAAAGAAAGGGGTTAATAATGCATATATTCAAGTCACCCGGGTTTATGTATGCAGGAGATGTTACTTGTGTTCAAACACAAGTACTTTAGTTGGATTACTTCAAGGATCAACATTAAGCCCTTATCTTTTTTTTTTTTTTAGTCATGGATGCTCTCACTAGACATTTGCAAGAGGATGCACCTTAGTGTTTGCTTTTTGCTGATGATATTCTTCTTGTTGATAAGACTAGAGAGGGAGTTGAAGGTAAACTCGAAGTATGGAGGTCAACCTTAGAGTCTAAAGGTTTTTGTTTGAGTAGATGTAAAATTGAATACATTGAGTGTAATTTTAGTAGTAATAGATATGGTGGGGGGTTAGTAACTTTGAGCGATCAAGTCATTAATAAGTGCACTCTTTTTAGATTTCTTGGGTTTATTGTTCAAAGTGATAATGAAATAGATGGGGATGTTATTAGTAGAATTCAAGTTGGATGGTTGAAGTGGAGGAATGCTTCAGGTTTATTGTGTGATAGAAAAGTATCACTCAAACTTAAGGGAAAATTTTATAAGATGGTGGTGAGACTTGCAATACTTTATGGTGTAGAATGTTGGCCATTAAAAGAGAAGCATAATATTGAGTTAAGTTTTGTTGATGCTGAGATTAGGATGCTTAGGTGGATGAGTGGACTTACTCTTAGAGACTGGATACGAAATGAACATATCTGTGAAAATGTTGGAGTAGTTATAGTGATAGATAAGATTAGAGAGGCTTGTCTTAAATGGTTTGGTCATGTAAAACGACGCCCTTCTGATGACCCTGTTAGGAGAGTAGATGTATTAGATTTGGTCTATGTTAAGAAAGGTAGAGATTGACCTAAAAAGTCTTATTTAGAAAATATTAGAATGATCTGTTTTTATTAGATTTACATGAGAATTTGACTCTTAACATGACACAATGGAGAAAATGGATTCATGTACCCCACATGGTGGGATAAAGGCTTGATGTTGTTGTTCATGTTATAAGTAATTTTATTTATTTTTAAATATATTAGGCCCAATTTTATATTTTTTTATAAAAACACCCGACTACCTCAAAACTCATTTGAAAAAGTTGAGGAGATACTAAGTTCAATTGAGATCATTGTTAAAATAAAAGCAAAATAGTTTTTTTGTTGACAATGCTTAATAATGAATCATTGCTCAAAGCATATAAAATTTTAAAACAATTTGTAGTGAAGAAAATCACAAATCCATATTACCTTTTATTCATTTTTAGATCAATAAAATATTTTTTAAAATTAAATGAGAAAGAACTTTGTAAAAATAACTGTTAATTACTATGTGAAAAATAGATTTTCTTGAAATTATTGTGATAGTAGTTTTCTTATAATTACCATGTCTTAATAGACTTGATTGTAAATATTGCTTACCATTACCAAAATTATAAAAAATGATTAGAAAATTATAGTTACACCTAATTGTGGCATGACAAAAAAAAAAAAAAAAAACCAAAAAAAAAAAAAAAAAAAAACCAAATAAACCTCTAATTGTACCACTAGTTTCATTAATATGAAATAGTTCATTGTCGAGATCTAAGATTTTATTTGGGATAGATTTCTGCCTACTTTCTAAAGCAACTTTATAGTATAAAATTTTATAATCCAAGAAATTTTTGTACTAAAAAGTTGCTTTAGAAAGCTGTAAAAAACTATCCCAAACGAAAACAAAATTTATACACGAAAAGGCATTTTGATCTATAAAATGTCAAGAAAAAAATTTATTGAAATATTGAAGGAATTTAATCACAAACTCACACACATAATCGATCATACAAGATCTTGATTCTATGACCTCATGAAAGGATATCATATTTCTACAAATCTCTCAAACCCTTCAAGCATTTAGTACATAAATTCTGAATATCTTCCAATGTTCCATCAAACACTATACAAACTTATTTCAGTAGCTCCCCCACTTAATTATTAATGTAGGTATCCATCCTTTTCTTATGAGTTGCTTAAAAAACTGAATAATTGATGCATATATCATATATTTGACACGACACGAAAATCCGACCCGGACCCGACCCGGAAAATCCGGGTTGAACCCGACCCGATTTTAAAACGGGTCGGGTTCGGGTCCAGAAATCGACCCGTTTAAAAAATGGGTCGGGTTCGGGTTAAACCCGCCAACCCGTTTAATTCAAAAAATTTTGAATCTCGCCTCTGCCCGCTGCCCGCCGCGCGCCTGCCCGCTCTGCCCGCCGCGCGCCCGC
>NW_021319438.1:507303-592445 GCF_001605985.2 Dendrobium catenatum
GGGGTGGTGTCAATTTTCTTTTTTGCGGAAGCCTTATTTTTCTGTGGTGAATGCAATTTTTGTGGTTCATGACCTGAACGGGTATCCAAGTTTTGTATGGCAGTAATGTCGGCCCCGTATTTTTCGGCCTCCTCATTGGTAACATTGTCAAGACAAATAAATATCTGCAAAAACCAAAAAAAATTATTAAAAATCATAGCGCAACCATAGCGCAACCATAGCGCAACCATAGCGCAACCATAGCGCAACCATAGCGCAACCATAGCGCAACCATAGCGCAACCATAGCGCAACCATAGCGCAACCATAGCGCAACCATAGCGCAACCATAGCGCAACCATAGCGCAACCATAGCGCAACCATAGCGCAACCATAGCGCAACCATAGCGCAACCATAGCGCAACCATAGCGCAACCATAGCGCAACCATAGCGCAACCATAGCGCAACCATAGCGCAACCATAGCGCAACCATAGCGCAACCATAGCGCAACCATAGCGCAACTTTACATTTCTTAATTATTGAGCTTCAAGAAGTTTCAAATTCCGAAAAAAAAAACAAAAATTTAACACCTCATTGAACATATATGCTAGTT
Organism: Dendrobium catenatum; assembly: GCF_001605985.2. Lineage (NCBI taxonomy): Eukaryota > Viridiplantae > Streptophyta > Magnoliopsida > Asparagales > Orchidaceae > Dendrobium > Dendrobium catenatum. The sequence continues at coordinate 507,897 of NW_021319438.1, forward strand.
ATACAACTATTACTAAACCATAAAAGTTAGAAGATAGCGTAAACCTTTCGTATCATCCATTTACGAAGAGAAGAAGCGTGAAAAATCAGAAAATAAACATTTGAACAGTACATTACATTAAACAAATAATGAAAAAATTATAACCAAACCCTAAACCCTAAAATTTAACGGTTAACTTAAACGCAACGAAAGCGCAAGTCAAGCGCAAGTTAGGCGCAACCATACCTCTTCCTGATTTATGATCTTCTACAAGTTCGTCGTCTACTTCCGGCAGGAATAAGCTAATGCAGAACCGAAGGAAATGGAGGAATCCGAGAGCGCGAGCTGGAGCTGGAGAAACAGTGAAGAGGTCGCGCGGCGTTTCCATTCTTTATTTTTCGGAATTCAAATGAAAGGCGTTATCGGGTCGGGTCGCTAACTCTGAAAAGACATAAAGCGTTAATATTAAATTAAAAAAATGCCTAACAGATGTCGCATTTTTATTGGCGACCGAACGGAGAGATGGCTTCGATCACCTGACCCAATAATTTGCCCTCCCATAGGCCATCATACTGATTCCCCGACGTCCAAGTAAGCAATCCTACTCCACGAAATGTTCCACCATGCCAAGTTCCAACATATTCACTCCCCGATTTCCAAACATATCTTCCCCTCCCTTCCTGTACCCCCGCACGCCACTCCCCATCATACGAATCACCATTCGCAAACGATATGTGACCTTGACCTTGTTTAAGATTAAGCGACCAAGAGCCGCGGTAAGTCTGGCCACAGGCACCAGTGTACGTACCATAACCGTCCATGAACCCGGATTTGAACAAGCCTTCATAGGTGGCGCCGGACGGCCATGAGAATTTGCCGCGGCCCATGGTGCGCCCGTGCCACCACTCACCTTCGTACATACATCCGTCGGTCAAGAGGTACTTTCCGAGGCCATTGGGGACGCCATCAGACCATTGGCCGGTATAGAAGTCGCCGCTGGGGAGGACGATTCGGACGCGTTCGAGGTTGGAGTCGGTGGTGCAATCGTCGGCGTCGTCGGACAAGGAGGTGACGGACATTGAAGGAGGGTGGATTTATATGTGGTGCAGAGACAGACGAGGAGATGGGGATAGGCATTAATGGTAAGAGAGGGAAGCTAGGGTTTCTTTGGGCGTTTTGAAGCTTAGGAGACCAATTTTATCGGAGATCTGCGAGCGCCCCGGAGGCTTTGAAGCCGGCCTGGTCGCGGCAGTTTTCAGTAAATTTTTCGCAACTATTTTTTTTTTCTCGGTGTTTTATTATTATTATTTTATTAATGTGTATTTCGATAATTTATTTTATAAAACTCATATTTTATGAAAAAAAATAATTTATTATATATATATATATATATATATATAGGTAAAAAAAAATATAAAGTTCATCTACATTTTTAGAAAACCCTAAAATTTATCATATATTTTTTTCAAATTTGGCATTGAATTAAAAAAAATAAAAATATAAAAAAAATCTGCACTGAATTGTCCCGTGAAGCAAAAAAAAATTTCAAGCTTGCACCTAATCATTGTCAATTCCTAGTGACAACAAAATGATAGTGCTACCTAATTTAGCAAGAAAATAGTTGAATATTGTTATTGTAGTTCTTGAATCCGTTATCACCAAGGCTTTTAAAATCGGACCGGATCGGCCCGGCCGGTTCAACCGGTTGAACCGGGAATCGGCTGGTCGGCCGGTTACAGTTTTGTATAAAACCGTTTCTGCAGAAAATCGGCTCGGAACCGCTCGAGCCGGCGGTCCGACCGTAGAACCGTCGAACCGGCGCCGGTTTCATTTAATCGTTCGGTTCGCTAAAAAGGAAAAGCGACGGCTCAGATGCCATCTGAGTGGCGTAGCGGACGAGCGATAGTTACGGAGGTATCCAAAGGCACACGGAGAAAAAAAAAACCTTATTATGTATTCGTATCGCGGGCATCGCTCTGCCGCCTTGGCGTCAACTTCTCGCGGCTGCGGCGTCATCTTCTCCGGCTCCGAACGGCTGAGATTTCAAGAAATAAAATCTTCTGCTTGCTTGCGGCGTCATCGACTCCGGCTCCGAACGGCTGAGATTTCAAGAAATATAATCTTCTGCTTGCTTGCGGCGTCATCTTCTCCGGTGAGTATGCATTACCGGCTTTGGTGAGATTGAATGGTTGCATTATCCAATTTTGCTGTTTTTATATGTGTATTGTTTACATTTACTCAAAGTTTGAATGGTTGCATTATGGAGATTGGCATTTGGCCGTATGTTTTATAGATGCAATGCCTTGATTAAAAGTTGTAACCTGAAAGCTGTTGTTGCCGTTGGAGGCTTTAGGAGATTAATTAAGATGTTTAACGCTGATCATTAGCTGTTATTGTAGGATTAGTTGATGCTTACTACTTCTTTTAGTTGTTTTGCTTGAAGCTACTTCTTTTTAAATAATTTTCTGTAATTTTTACTCATCTTAACTAACAAATTAAATTAAGAAATTCCAGCCTAACATGATGTTGTGTGATGCCAATATGCCATGTTGGAGGAATGGAATAACAATTCACTGACGATTCTGCCAACCACAAGACTCAACAATATATGGGATATTGGTTGTTCATGGGCAACATGTTTTTCTTTTTTACTTTATATAATATTTACATTTTATGCTTTATGACTTTATATTATAATTATGTTCAACTTTTGTTATATATTTATAAATAATTATGTCATTATTGTAATATTAAAATATAATAAAAATTTATTACATCATCTGGTTCGACCCCGATCGAACCATAAAACCAATAACATCTTCTTTTTCCGGTTCATTGACCGGTCCGGTTTTCAAAGCCTTGGTTATCACTTACATAAAATTAATGTTTTGAGATCAAAGATTTCAATATATATACAAAACATATGCTCCAAATAATAATCAAACTATTAGATTTTTTGTTTGTCTACTATTGATATATCACCAAAAATTATCTTGATCGGGAGTGAATCTCGATGTAAATATGAATCTGTAACTTTGAAAATTAAATTTAGAATCATCAAACTTATAGTCAAATTAGACATACCAAGGAAATGAACTTAATGATACCAAATTCATTCTGATTTGAGCCCAAACGAGCCTAAAATCAAAAGATTAAAGCATTCTTGGAAGCTTCAAAGTATTAAGTAAATGACCAAATGATATTCAAATATGACACACTTATAGTTGAATCGAGCGGCTCAGAGAGACAAATCCAACAAGCCCAAGATCACTAAATTCTAACATCATTAAAGCACTCAAATGCTCAATAAATGCTTTATAATCAATAAAACTAATTTTAGTCATTCAATAAAACACGCCTAACATGCCCTTGATTTTCTTCATAATATATAGTCATACAACAACATCAAAAAACTATAAATAGCCATCAATTCTTCACATGGAGGAGAAGAAAGAGGAGAGAAGACTGGAGAGCTCTTTTCGTTCTTAATTTAACACTGTTACCGTCGGAGTTCTTTCTGACAGCCGTCACAACTAGACTTCCACTCGTTCTTAGACTATTGCTAGAACTTGTCTCATATGCTACCAACGCTAGATCTCCTCCCAAATATTGCCTCTCGCAGACTACAATTCTTCTTATCACCATCGTCCATCAACTGCAGTCTTTCTGATGCCCCGTTAACTACAATCTTTCGGATCATCGTCGCCCGTCGACTACAGCTCTTCCGACAACAATCGTCTATTAACTATGATCCTTCTTATCACCGTCACCTACCCACTATGGACCTTCCGACCATCTTCGCCCTCCGACTATGGTCATTTTGACCAATGTCACACTCTGATTATGGTCCTTCCAACCAATGTCGCATGTCGACTACAACCTTACTGACCAAATAAATATTTGAACGCTTTCTTAAGAATTGATGTCATGCAATGCACTCTATATATACAAATGTGTATTTTCTATATTGAGTTAGTACTCTCCTCCAAGGAGGGATATTATTTATAATCAACCATCAATACTAGTGGAATCATTCAAACTTGGTCATGTCTCATGATTTTTTTCACTTTTTAAGGTTTTTCACATAAAAATAAATATTGGTGCCTCTTATAAATATCACACCCAACTCTTTTATTTGTTTATGTGATGGATCTTTATACAAAGTAAGGACGCTAAACTTTATATATCTCTATCGTCATAAATATTCTAGTCTGTAATAGTGCATCAATCAATGTTGCATCAATTTCATGAAGATAAATATTTGATACTTGGGGGAGGGGGGGCGCAACCTTGGATGTAACTTTCAATGCGATTGTAGTTAAGAAAATTTACTCCAATATTTTCAATGTCCAAGACAATGTTATTGATAATCATTTTTTCATAAAGCTCCCAACAAATTCAATGATGCTTCAAGTAAATTTCAAGCTCTATGCAATTCCTAGCTGGACTTCTATTCCTTGGGCACGGTCTCAATTTCAATCTCAAAAAGGGAATAACATTCTAAAGAAAGATCAATCTTCATATTTGATTCGGAATACACACAACATTTTCCCCCCTCCCGATTAAGGTATAATCAATCACAAGGGGATTCATATTAGGCTCTTTCACACATGTTAACATCATCGAGCAATATTCTATTAAATAGTCTTGGATAGGTCAAGTATCCAAGGTGGATTCTCCCAACATATAACATTGCTCTTTGGTCATAATTTAAAAAAAAATGGGTAGGGCTTGCTAAATTTAGAAATTGTAGTCAAGCTTCTTTAAAATTATGTTTAAAAAAATAATTATTTTAATAAAAAAAAGATTAAGTTAGGTTCGTTTGAGACATCTTTCTTACTGTCTTTCAAAGTGATTTTTTAATAAAAAATTTTTAAACTAAAACTTTTTATTTTAAAAAATTTGCTTTAGAAAATAATAAGAAAACCGTCTGAAATGAAGCCTTAAGATATTCATATAAAATTTTTTTAGCAGTTGATTTGAGATGAATACTATAAAATAAAATTTTAATTAATTTTTTAAATACAGTTATCTTAAAACACTCAGGATAATAAGGTCTCAGGTTCATTTCTCTTTGGAGGGGCTAGGACGTCGCATCGTTGCTCTCATAAGGATTTCTTCAGCTCACCAGTGGAGCTATTTCTCTTCACCCATTTTAAATTCACGAATCCATTTCGCATAGGAATGGTTGCTTCTGGCTCCTGGGCTGACATATTGGATCGGTGCATTGGCAGCAATTATTACTGGCTTATAGCTCAGCGTTCTTCTTTATCCTTTACCTCCTTGTAAGCCTTCCTCCATACGAGGAGGCTTCAGTATTATATTTTTAGGTGTAGATAACCTGATTGATATGGTAGTGGTGTTGGCATTCACCACTAATATTCTTCCTTCGGGTATGACCCTCTTAGTATGTGGGGCTTTAGGTTACGATAACCTTTCGAACCTAGAAACCCTCTTACGAGGATATTCAATGGCATTATTAGCCCGTGATGCTAGCAGATACATCTGGCATATAACAACTTGAATATAATGGGGCCTTCTAGTAGGCCTTTCAGTACTCACGCCATTCACAGGAATGACGGCAATCCTTACAACGACTGCAGGGAAGTTGAGGCTACCAAATTGGATGGTAGATCTTAGCAGGCCTTTCAAATGGTTCTATAGAACACTCCAATGATTGTCTCAATGATAGTATTTGCCAATTGGATCCTAGCGCCTTGTCCCAGTTGAACAGTCATTAGAGTATTTTGTAGATCCAAATGCACGAATGAAAGATAAGGGTTAGTAATCAAACTCTGTTACATCACTCCACACTTTCAAAGTACAGAGACTTGCACAAAATAGAAAATAGAGATTTTTTTTTATCGGCATATTAGTAAAACTAAAGTTAGAGAGGCTTTAGATAATGAGTGTATTAATTCTTATTTTTAAGAATAAAGGTGATGCACATGATTGTTCAAATAATAGTGGAATTAAGTTTTTGTGTCATACTTTAAGACTTTGGAAGAGTTATGGAGCATAGGTTTTGACTTTCTCAAAATCAATTTGGATTCATGCCGGGTAGGTCTACGATGAAAGTTATTCATTTATCTAGAGGGTTGATGGAGAAGTTTAGAGAGAATAAGGAGGATCAACATATGATTTTTATTGATTTAGAGAAAGCATATGATAAAGTTTCAGGAGAAGTGCTATGGAGAGTTTTAGAAAAAAGTGGTTAATAATGCTTATATTCAAGTCATTAGTTATATGTATGCAGGAGTTGTTACTTGTATTCAAGCACAAGGTGGTTTGAGCAAGTATGGATTACATCAAAGATCATCCTTAAGCCCACACCTCTTTGCTTTATTCATGGATGTTCTCACTAGACATTTGCAAAAGGATGTACAATGGTGTATACTTTCTGCTGATGAATTCTTCTTGTTGATAATACTAGAGAGGGAGATGAAGGTAAACTCGAATTATGGAGGTTAATCTTAGAGTCTAAAAGTTTTAGTTTGATTGGATCTAAAATCGAATACATTGGGTGTAATTTTAGTAGTAATAGATCTAGTGGGGGGTTTGTAAATTTGAGCAATCAAGACATTAATAAGTTTACTCATTTTAGATATATTGGGTCTATTATTCAGAGTGATTGTGAAATAGATGGGAATATTATTAGTAGAATTCAAGTTGGATGGTTGAGGTAGAGGAACGTTTCGAGATTGTTGTGTGATAGAAACGTACCACTTAAACTTAAGGGAAAATTTTATATGATGGTAATGAGACCTGCCATGTTTTATGGCGCAACATGTTGGCCATTAAAATAGAAGCATAATATAAGTTGAGTGTTGTTGAGATGAGGATGCTCAAGTGAATGAGTGGATTTACTCTTAGAGACATGATACAAAACTAGCATATCCGTGAAAAGGTTGGAGTACCTTAGATGGTTTGGGCATGTAAAACGGCAGCCTTCCGATGACCCTGTTAGGAGAGTAGATGTATTAGATTTGACCTATGTTAAGAAAGGTAAAGGTAGACCTAAAAAGACTTGATTAGAAAATATTATAAATGACTTTTCTTTATTAGATTTAAATGAGAATTCGACTCTTAATAGGACATAATAGAGAAAAAGTATTCATGCAGCTGCCACACGTAATGGGATAAAGATTTGATGTTGTTGTTGATGTTGAAATAATTTTATATTTATTTATAAATATATTAGGCCTAATTTTATAGTTTTTATAAAAACTCCCTAAGACTTCAAAACTCAATTGAAAAAGTTGAGGAGATACTAACTTCAATTGAGATCATTGTTAAAATAAAAGCAAAATAGTTTTCTCGTTGACAATGCTTAATAATGAATCATTGCTCAAAGCATATAAAATTTTAACACAATTTGTAGTGAAGAAAATCACAAATCTCTCAAACCCTCCAAGTTGTTCAAGCTTTAAATACATAGATTCTGAATATCTTCCAATGTTCCATCAATCACTATACAAACTTATTTCAATAGCTCCCCCACTTAATTATTAATGTAGGTATCCATCCTTTTCTTATGAGTTGCTTAAAAAATGAATAATTTATGCATATATGAATAATTTTTTCACTGTTTTTTCTTTTCCACAAAACAATTATAATTTCTTTTAACAAATTATTTTTTTGTTATTTTCATATTGCCTTTTTAAAAAAAATGAAAATTTATTTGTTAAAACCAGAATATCTATGTTATTGTTCCTATATCAACTTAATAATCTTTATAAAATGTTGCAGTGATCCCAAACACTTAAAATATCAACCAAAAAAGATATTTTAAATGTTAATCATTCAAAATTATATATATCATAAAAGCATTTCTTAGAGAGTTTTGTAATTAGAGTCTTGAATATTTAACTTATGGACTATTTGATTTGAAATAAATTGGTATAAAATATTCTAAATATAAGGGTTTTCAAAATATTGATATTTGATCTAAAGTAAAATAAAATAGAGTAATATTATAATGTATTTATAATTCATTTTCTAGTTGAATTATGATGTATTTGAAAATCATTAGATTTGATCAATTTTCAAATACACTTTAATTTTTCTCTAACATTGCTACCACCAACAAGACCTACCAGGCTACCACCCATAAGTAGGGGTTTAAGTGAGCCATGCCGGCATGCAAGCCAGATCGAGCTCTACTCATTGATGAGCTCACGAGCCGAGCTAATCAAGCTCACAAGCTGAGCTCGAGCTTGTCCATTATGTTAACAAGGATAAATGGTCATTTGAAATCATCAATGACTCATTTCACATGATGTCGGCCTAACATTTATATCCACTGCCCAAAACTCCTTAGATAAAATTCACACAAACATATAATTATATACTACATATATGTTAAAAAAACGTACAGATTATGAGTACTGCCCTTTGAAATTAACATTTACAAGTAAGCTCTTCAATTCCTAACAGTTTACACATACACCATCAAGCAAAACAAATACACCAATATAAACAGAAGCCCCTATTGAAAGTCATGGAGATGACCATATTCTATGGTGTGATCAAAGCTAAAGGTTTCATTTGAGACAAGCTTTCATACTGCTTTTTAAAACAACTTTTTAAAAATTAAATTTAGAAAACAATCCCAAACGAAACCTAAATGTAAAAGTTAAGGCTTCATTTGGGATGGCTTTCTTATTGATTCTTAAAACAGTTATTTAGTATAAAAATTAATTTTTTTTCCTGAAAAACTACTTTAAGAAGCAGTAAAAAAGCCATCACAAACAAAGCCTAAACAAAGCCTAAAAGAACTACCAAAATGGTGGAAATTAAAACTTTCGGAACAAATTTGAGACCAAGGGTCCATTTGGGGCAAACAAAAGCTTTCTTTGTAAAACATAGTTGTAGATTAGTACATGCTTTGAATATAGTTAAGGGCAATATAACTTTATTCCTTGTTTAAAAAAATCAAGCAATAGCTTTTGTACAGCTATCACCTTCTAACATATATGATTGTAAGAAGTGATTTCTCATCACTGACATTTTCAAAAAAAAAAAAAACGCAAGAAAGCTGTGGCAAAAAAATTTGTGGCAGCTTACCAAAAAATTAAAAAGTTGTGAAAAAACTGCCCAATAAAGATTCTAACTAAGCTTTTAAAAGCTGTGGTGTAATGACTTGCTAGTAATTTAAGCATCTTCTACAAAAGCTCGATATATGAAATCCCTGAAACGCTTCGAGTATTGCTTTGGATCTACAGCAGATATGGAGGTGGGATCATACTGGATTGATTTGTAAGCGTGCTCAAGCTTCTTGGTGAGATCATAATCCTGAAGGATGTCAATTATGCCAAAGAAGAGGATTACATCATAGAACTCTCCTGTGGGTTCCCCAATTAGAGAAGACTCGCTTTCAGGGTTTCTAACTATCAGTTCTACTCTAGCTGGCATATTAGCCCCAAGTTTGATTGCAGCACGCCTAAAACCATTTAGGAGAATAAGATATTCAATAACAAATCATTCGGCTTTTTTAATATTGAAGCAATTAAAAATTACTATATGTCTACTCCATGATATACAACAAAAAACGTCAAGTCTTTATCTCATTATGTGGGGTCGGCTACATAAATCCTTTTTCTCTGTTAAAAGTTAAATTCTGATTTAAATCTAATAAAAAAAAGTCATTTCTAATATTTTCCAATCAAGTCTTTTTAGATCTTGCTCTATCTTTCTTAACATAAGTCAATTCTACCATTTTATGTGACCAAACCATTATATGTGTAAAAGATTTTAATGATGTTTTTTAGAAGAAAATTCAGGGTGGGTTTAACCATGCTTGACTGAATGAAGCTAATGACCATTGACAAGTAAATTTTTTTATTTTGTCAAAATAATGGAGAAGGAAGAATATTCAAGTGTTATTTTTGTCCATTATTGTGTACAGAATACTCAATACTTTCAGTATATAAAGATGTACACACTACGCATATGTCAAGTATTTTGATGAAATCTTTAACTAAATTTACAAAGAAACTTCATAGTATTTCCTTAAACATGCTTATAATGAAGTTTGAAATATGCTTATAAATATCAACTTTTATCAAAAAGAGGGGACTATGGAAATTTATTGGCCATTTTTGCTCCCTTTTGTTCCTTGTAAGAGTAAAAGAATTAGCGCTCTCCATTCACAACGTTTATTCATGTTCACAGTGCCTAAATGTCCAATCTCCAAAGAAATTGTGGCCATAATTATTACAAAGCACAACCTTAGCCATATAAGCACTTTAATTGTAAAAATAAAATAATAATCATAATAAAGTTAAGCTTTAATTTGACCGAAAAGTACATGTCCAATCTAATCCTCACACTACTTTCTTTGCAGCCTTCTCAATTTTAACAAAAGAAACACCGATAACCCATATTTTAGATGATTTTGTTTTGTTTTGTTTTAGTAATCTTTAAACTAATCGCGATCAGCAAGGTTGACACAACCAAACATCAGCAGTCATAACCATAGTTGCATAAAAATGATCTCCGAACAAACCATGCTCAAATATTTGCAATGCAGGTATAAAGCAGTCCTATACTTTTTCATCATGTACAGGTCAACAACTACTACTTTCACCAACCTTCCAGCTTGACAAGGGTGTGCTGCCTAAAAGCTTGCCTCTTAATTAGGAAAGGAATTATCTGGTGCATTCTCCTCAAGTTATTACATATAATTATGTTAATTTGACACCTAATTTTCCCTATATATTGGGATGTTTATGAGCTAATTTTATTCCTTAGCTTTCTTTCTATTTTAGACTTACAATTTAGTATAATATTATACCTTTTTCTATTCATTGAAATATGAGAAATGAACTATTCTTCTCCTATGTTTTTCAACATTATTCATAAAAAAAGTTTATGCATAATTTTTGTTATATGTGCAAAGAAATTCTTATATAAAATTGCAAGATAATTCTTTGTTCCAAATAAGGTAGAAGTTGATTCTATAAAAATTAAAATATAAGATTTCTTGCATTATAAGACAACACTTAAATTATTATTTCTTTGAAATAAAAAATTGGCCCTCTTGTTAATTATGGAGAATTATTATGCTTTTTGTGAATAGGTGTATTGTATTTCTTATCACTATTTCTATAACGAAAAAATTATATATGTATGATCCAATGAGTAACAAGAGGGAGAAAAAGATAAAAAAGTTTGATGGTTGTCACTATTACATTATTGTTTTTCCATTTCTCTATCTCTTTCTTGTTACAGGAGAAAGGGTATTATGTAGCACTTCATAAATATTTATTTTCGAGATATTGAGTCCAATTCAGACCGTCCAAATGTGAGGGAGTGGTAGAGTTGTTATTTTGAAGAACAATTCAAATATTTTTTTATATTGAGGGAGTTGAAATTTGCATAATTATTAATACTATTTTATAAGGATTAGATTCTCTGTAACTATCATAATGAATTTATCTTGTGCAGTGACCCATCCATGTCATCCAATGTACTTTGGATGATTGAGATTAATACAATCCAAGGTTTTAAAATTACTCTAGTTTTGAAAAAAGTTAATCTTAACCATCCAAAGTGGATTCGATAATTAGAATGGATAATTGTACTATGGTAAATAAAGAGTATCTGAATCCCTTTTACAAGAACTAATAATTTATTTATTTTTTTCTTCAGGTGGGCTGATGGGAGTTTATATATTGGGGTATGGACTGGCATTGGTATTAGGCAGTATAAGGGGGTTTACTTTTCCTCAGTGTCAGTATCAACTCCAGTGGCCCGTGATCCTCGTGAGGCGATTGCCAATGAACTTGTCAAGTGTCATACTTTCCCAGTTGAAATAATTTCAATCCTCCCCTCTGAGAAGACACTCAACTGGATAGGGGTTGAGGCAGATTTCTTACAAAGGCAAGCACTATAGAGATCAACGATGCCCATTAAGGTGATGCCAGGGCGGTATGGATTAGTAGATGCATCCACAACAACGATGATGATGATGTTGTGGACGCATCTACTGATCCAAACTGCCTTGGCATCACCTTAATGGGCATCGTTGATATCCATAATGCCTACCTTTGTAAGAAATTTGCCTCAACCCCTATCCAGTTCAGTGTCTTCTCAGAGGGGAGGATTGAAATTGTTTCAACTAGAGAAATATGACACTCGACAAGTTCATTGGCAATCGCCTCACGAGGATCACGGGCCACTGGAATGGATACTGACAATGAGGGGAAGTAAACCCCCTTCTGTTGCCCAACACCAATGCCAGTCCATATCCCAATATAGAAACTTCCATCAGCCCATCTGAAGAGAAAAATAAATAAATTAGTAGTTCTTGTAAAAGGGGTTCAAATACTCTTTATTTACCATAGTGCAATTATCCATTCTAATTATCGAATCCACTTTGAATGGTTAAGATTAACTTTTTTCAAAACTAGAGTAATTTTAAAATTTTGAATAGTATTAATCTCAATCATCCAAAATACATTGGATGGCAAGGATGGGTCACTACACAAGATAAATTCATTATAATAGTTATAGAGAATCTAATTTTTATAAAATAGTATTAATAATTATGTAAATTTAAACTCCCTCAATATAAAAAAAATATTTGAATTGTTTTTCAAAATAACAACTCTACCACTCCCTCACATTTGGACGGTATGAATTGGACTCAATAACTCGAGAACAAATAATTATGAAGTGCTACACAATACCCTTTCTCTTGCAACAAGAAAGAGATAAAGAAATGGAAAAACAATAATGTAATAGTGACAACAATCAAACTTTTTTATCTTTTACTAACTCTTGTTACTCATTGGATCATACATATATAATTTTTTCGTTATAGAAATAGTGATAAGAAATACAATACACCTATTCACAAAAAGCATAATAATTCTCCATAATTAACAAGAGGGCCAATTTTTTATTTCAAAGAAATAATAATTTAAGTGTTGTCTTATAATGCAAGAAATCTTATATTTTAATTTTTATAGAATCAACTTCTACCTTATTTGGAACAAAGAATTATCTTGCAATTTTATATAAGAATTTCTTTGCACATATAACAAAAATTATGCATAAACTTTTTTTATGAATAATGTTGAAAAACATAGGAGAAGAATAGTTCATTTCTCATATTTCAATGAATAGAAAAAGGTATAATATTATACTAAATTGTAAGTCTAAAATAGAAAGAAAGCTAAGGAATAAAATTAGCTCATAAACATCCCAATATATAGGGAAAATTAGGTGTCAAATTAACATAATTATATGTAATAACTTGAGGAGAATGCACCAGATAATTCCTTTCCTAATTAAGAGGCAAGCTTTTAGGCAGCACACCCTTGTCAAGCTGGAAGGTTGGTGAAAGTAGTAGTTGTTGACCTGTACATGATGAAAAAGTATAGGACTGCTTTATACCTGCATTGCAAATATTTGAGCATGGTTTGTTCGGAGATCATTTTTATGCAACTATGGTTATGACTGCTGATGTTTGGTTGTGTCAACCTTGCTGATCGCGATTAGTTTAAAGATTACTAAAACAAAACAAAACAAAATCATCTAAAATATGGGTTATCGGTGTTTCTTTTGTTAAAATTGAGAAGGCTGCAAAGAAAGTAGTGTGAGGATTAGATTGGACATGTACTTTTCGGTCAAATTAAAGCTTAACTTTATTATGATTATTATTTTATTTTTACAATTAAAGTGCTTATATGGCTAAGGTTGTGCTTTGTAATAATTATGGCCACAATTTCTTTGGAGATTGGACATTTAGGCACTGTGAACATGAATAAACGTTGTGAATGGAGAGCGCTAATTCTTTTACTCTTACAAGGAACAAAAGGGAGCAAAAATGGCCAATAAATTTCCATAGTCCCCTCTTTGAAACGCTTCGAGTATTGCTTTGGATCTACAGCAGATATGGAGGTGGGATCATACTGGATTGATTTGTAAGCGTGCTCAAGCTTCTTGGTGAGATCATAATCCTGAAGGATGTCAATTATGCCAAAGAAGAGGATTACATCATAGAACTCTCCTGTGGGTTCCCCAATTAGAGGAGACTCTCCTTCAGGGTTTCTAACTATCAGTTCTACTCTAGCTGGCATATTAGCCCCAAGTTTGATTGCAGCCAGCCTAAAACCATTTAGGAGAATAAGATACTCAATAACAAATCATTCGGCTTTTTTAATATGGAAGCAATTTAAAATTGTTGTCTACTCTATGATATACAACAACAAACGTCAAGCCTTTATCTCATTATGTGGGGTCAGTTACATGAATCATTTTTCTTCATTATGTTCTATTAAAAGTTAAATTCTCATTTAAATCTAATAAAGAAATGTCATTTCTAATATTTTATAATCAAGTTTTTTTAGGTCTAATTCTATCTTTCTTAACATAAGTCAAATCTAATGCATCTATTTTCATAACCGGGTTATCGGAAGGCTGCAGTTTTATGTGACCAAACCATTATATGTGTAAAAAATTTTAATGATGTTTTTTAGAAGAAAACTGAATGAAGCTAATGATCCTTGACAAGTAAATTGTTTTTTTTTTTTTTTTTTGTCTGTCAAAATAGTGGAAAAGGAAGAATATTCAAGTGCTATCTTTGTCCATTATTGTGTACAGAATGCTCAGTACTTTTAGTATAAAAAGATGTAAGCAAACACTATGTATATTTCAAGTATTTAAACGAAATCTTTAACTAAATTTACAAGAAATTTCATAGTATTTCCTTAAACATGTTTGTATGAAGTTTGAAATATGCTTATAAATATCAACTTTTATCAAAAAGAGGGGACTATGGAAATTTATTGGCCATCTTTACTCCCTTTTGTTCCTTGTAAGAGTAAAAGAATTAACGCTCTCCATTCACAACATGTATTCATGTTCACAGTGGCCATAATTATTACAAAGCACAACCTTAGCCATATAAGTACTTTAATTGTAAAAATAAAATAATAATAATAATAAACCTAAACTTTAATTTGACCCAAAAGTACATGTCCAATCTAATCCTCACACTACTTTCTTTGAAGCCTTCTCCATTTTAACAAAAGAAACACCATTAACCCATATTTTAGCTTATTGCTTTGTTTTAGTAATCTTTAAACTAATCGCAATAAGCAAGGTTGCCACAACCAAACATCAGCAGTCATAACCATAGTTGCATAAAAATGATCTCCGAACAAACCATGCTCAAATATTTGCAATCCAGGCATAAAGCAGTCCTATACTTTTTCGTCATGATACTTCACTAATGTTGCCACCTTTCCTGTTACTGCTCAAACTGCCTCTCCTTCCGTTTTTTTTAAAAAAAGAAGAAATATGTTAAACTGAGTTTGCCTGAATTGTTAAAGTTGATCCATCTTCCCCCTTAAGACACCCTCTTCTCTTGCAGACCATCCTTTTCTACTAAACTTAATAAAAAGCTCTAGCTTTAAGGACAATGACTTCAAGTCAAGGTTTTTATAATTTATCAAGACAAGGTCTCCAAATCTTTGTAACCTGAAAAATTGTATTAAAGCTTGTGTTGATGTCCAAATCTTTGCAACCTCTACAGAAATAACTAAACTCTATTGTATGACCTACCCGGTACACCGTGCTTTCACCTCAACAAGTTTTATTGTTCTAATAATAGAAACTCTCACCAATGACGGGATATAACCTGGAACTAATTGACTTTATTGCATTTTTTTTCATGCACAAACTAAATCTATAATTACTAAAGTTGTATTGTGTATGTATGCATGGACATTCTGTTGTCAACATGGCCACTTGATCATTACACTTCATGAAAGGGATGCATATGAAATGCATGAAACAGGAATCAATGTCGTGTCTGAGTGGCTGATAAATGTAGAGAAGCAAATTTTGGGATTCGAAACTGAGATCTTCGCATCTTAATGGAAGGAAACCTAAATAGTAGTTTAAGCCTTCTCTCTAATCATTTTTAGTTCATATAAGCCTAGTTTTTATTATTTAGCTAATTCGATATTTCTATAATCACTTTCATAGCATATTTACTGTGCACTTGGCATTTCACCATGAATAAGTATTGCTATAATATTAAACCATCACAATGCTTATAGCATCAGGTATGATAAGTTATGCTGGCCGGCATCATTCACATTATCATCAGAATTGGAACTACAGAAGTTATGATTCACATCAATTTCAGGATGTTGATAATACAGTAATACTAATGTTTCTTGAAATATTAAAAAAATATACTTGGTAAATAATAAGATAACTGGACATATAACCAATCCATATAAAAGCCATAAAAGCATTCACTTCAAATGCATTGAAGCATTATTTTATGCCATCTGATTTACAGTAATATGAAAATGTCGTTTATATTATGTCAATTTTACCATTTTTATTATCATATCATTTCTTGAAATTTTCAACAAAGCAAACCAATCATAGGGATCTTAAGGATTTCGACTAAGCTTCATTCTTAGTAGTAGTTCAAATAATTAAATATTTTTAATGAATGTCCTAATATTCACCTCATTCTCGCTTCCTTACTTCCCTTTGCCTTTTCAAAAATCTTGCAATTCGAAACGATTTGAATCTCTGATAAATTCGAAGTAAGTTAAATCAAAATAAATTATATATCACTCATCTCCATTTTAAATTTTAAACAATATTTTATAGTTTTAGATACTAAAAATTGTGCTTGGATCTATCATCTATGCAATGTTAACTTCTCATACTCATTATTTCGACAATTCTTATAAATTAACTCTTGTATTTTGTTATTTCTTAACGTTTCTCACCTGTCCTTCTAAGCTTCACCCTGGTTTCAATCTTGCATTTCGGTTAAGCTCACGCCACTTGCAATCTAGAAATTTTCAATTCTTCTTACTTTCAAACATTTGCAATTTTTAAAAAAATTTCATTAATTCAGTTTGGAGAAATTTATAATAATTATAATTTACATATCGTATTCTTGTTAGCATTTAGCCATCTGATCTCCACAGTGGCATTATAGCTTCTATTATGTCGATTTTCCTATTTTCATTGTCATTTACATTCTTGAAATTCTTCCAAAACAAACCAATCCAACATATCCTAAAGATTTCAACTATACTTCACTAATACTAGGAATTTAATGATTAAATGATTTGGTTAACCTAAATTATTCTATTATTAATGTTTTCTGATTTGTTAAAACCGGATCAATATAAAAACAACAATATTCCCTGATAAGAACATCAATTTGTATAGGTATAACCAAGTAATATTTTATCCTCCCATCCTTCAACGTAAATCGTATGAATAATTCTTGTAAAAAAGGATTACTTATTTGCGTAAAGATCAAAATCATGTTTGCTTAACAATGAATTTACAACTTCAAAATTAACTTGTGATGCATTACTTGTGAGGACTTAGTTCCCTTGATATAGTTTACATACATACTAATCAAGCATTGTGGTACATAACCTTACAATAAAAAAATTAACATCCACCACCTATGTACAAATTTACCATCTTATTATAATCATAACAACAACAACATCAAGCCTTTATCCCACTATGTGGGGTCAACTCTATGAATCATTTTTCTCCATTGTGTCATGTTAATAGTTAAATTGTCATTTAAATCTAATAAATAAAGGCCATTTCTAATATTTTCTAGCCAAGTCATTTTAGATCTACCGCTACCTTTCTTAACATAAGCAAATCTAATACATCTACTTTCCGAACCGAGTCATCAAAAGACCCTTGTTTTGTGTGAACAAACCATCTAAGACGACTCTCTCCAATCTTATCATCCACTGGAGCTACTCCAACTGATGAGGACATCATCAGCGATTTCGACACGTGTACCATCGAAGACGCCGGAGATTGACGATCACGATTAGGAGTTTTATTTTTGGGTCATTTTATGTAGTAGTTTATTTTATTTTTCAGTTTTACGGTTTTACCCTTATGGGTTGTCTTTTGATATTTTCGCCCCGAGGGCATTTATGTATTTTTAGTTTTGTTTCATTTTGGCCTATTTATAGGAGGCCTCATGCATTGTATGAGAGGATGAATATTGAAAAGAAAATTTGATGTTTGGATCTCTTTGTGAGTTCTAGAGTTCTCTTTGTGAGTTCTCAAGTGAGGAAAGCCTAGGAGAGGCTCCACCCGAAGTACCCAACAGCCACCTTGGTGAGCTCTTGGTTTTATTTTCTATTTTTCTTTGTTGTTTTACCCTTTCCTCATCAACCCTCATCTACCTGACCATATTTTCCCCTTCATCCCGCCTCCCTGCAGCCGTCCCCACCAAAAGCCCCCAGAAAACCCGCCGACTCACCCCCCCGCGCCCCTCCTTGCCGCCGGCCATGCCTGCCGCCGGCCCAGCCAGCCCACCGTCTCCCCCCTGACCCGGCTCCTCTTCCCTGGAATTCCGGACTGTTTTGGCGGCTGTCAGGCCACCCGGAGGCCTTTGTGTGCTGCCCAAGAGCTTCATTTTGCTGTTTAGAGAAACCAGTCCAAAGATACTTGCTGCCCACTCGCCAGAGATCATCAAACTGCTGTCCCAAGGAAGCTAGAGGTTGCATGTTGCTGTCTACGACTAATACTACCGTCCATCCGAGTGGCCACGCTTGCATTGTTCATCAACTCCTCCCTCTCCGAATAGCTTTCCCGTGGATAGTATTGTAAGCTCCCTCTTCCTCATGGCGATCACGTTAGTGTTGCTGACATCTTTCTTCTGCTAACCGCAAGAGAGCTTGAGTGAGGGAAACTCAAGGTGACTTTTCTAAATATTAACCCGAAGCAAGCATAGTTCATTACATAAGTGTTGTCTTAGCCATTCCAACTCACCTAAGTGTTTAGGCCACTAACTACATTTGAAAACTTTGCTGTCCAGCTCGTTTCCTGCACCATTTAGGGACTTTTAGGTGCCCTTAAACCCTTGTTAAGTTGCTGCCCCCACTCTACACTCAACCCCAAACACTTTGACAACTTACGCCATTGTGTAGGTTGCTGTCCACCCCATTCCAACAGCATATAGAGGCCTTAGGACCATCTTACCCTAGCGTTTAGGTGCTGCCCACATCCCAAAATCCATCCTATACACCTAAACTTCTTCACCAACTATTATGGTTTGCTGTCCACACATTTGCTGCACCCAATAGTGAGTCTAAGTGAGCCTAACTTGGTGTCTAAGTGATGTATCATGCGCCCATTCTTCTTTAAGCTTCACTTAGCACTTTCCAATGAACTCGATAGGATTTCAAAAGAGGTTAGACGACCTAGTTAATCTTGTAGGCTCGCTAACGAAAACCACCAATGAGGAACTTGTTGACTCTCCCCACTCTAGGTACATGCCCCAGTCAGTCAATCATGTTAGTCGGAGGATGCCCCACTTTTCTTATCAACCTAGACCTGAGTTTAAGCCACAACGACCTCACTTTGAGTCACCTTACCGTCTACCACCCTTTGATGGTTCCTCGGACCCTTACCACTTTAGGGAATGGGCGAGACAACTAGATGACTATTTTGAATCATGTCATATCCTTGAATCCCACCAGCTTAGCATCGCTAAATATCACCTCAAAGGTCGAGCTCTTCAATTTTGGATGAAATTGGAAGATCATAGAGAGTCTCGCGGTGAGTACCTTACTTGGAAAGACATGAGAAGAGAGCTTAATTTGAAATACCAACCCTCTACTAGCGACCGTCATCTAGAGCATCACCCTACCTCTTTTGTTGGGACAAACCTTGGACATCACTATAGTCGAAACCAACCTTCATTTAATAACATCAGGATTGCTGCCCCACCTTGTAGGTCTTCACCTAACCTTAATGGCCGATCCTCTATTGGGTATTCTGATAGATCAACCACTTATGACTCCCCATTGAGACCCACTTCTAGCAATCCCAGTCAACCTTTAGCCTCCCCAGTCCCTGACCCTGCGAGTATAAGTTTAATAAAGAAATGCATTAAGAAGAAGAGGTCCCCTGAACCCGAGACTGAGTGCATCCATTTTGTGGATGCTAATGATATCACTAATAACGAAGAATTCTTTGAGGATGAAACTAAAGAGATTGAATCAGACTCCCAGAATGACTTAAACCCTGAGCTAGGAAAGTTAGAACCTGTAAACGTCGACACCTTAACCCACCCCGATCCTAGTCTCCTCGAGGATAAGTCCATGGACAGAGTATGCCTGGAAGATAAGAATATGATCTTGAAAGAAGCCAATTTGGCCTTGAACACATTGAATTTAAATTCGGAAGATCCTGATTTAGTCGTATTACCTACTGAGTTGACTTTGGAGAATCATGATGGTAATAGTCTCGAGGCGAAAGTGGCTCAACGACACGTTCTACCTGATTTAATTCCCGATTTAATTGACCCTAAACCCATTTATCCTGATTCTATTGAGCATAGAACTATGACTTCAGAAGATACTGATTTGGGTCTGAAAATTTTTGAGCCGAATTTGAGTAATAAATCTCCTTTTGATTTATTGAAGTCTAGTTTAGGAGTGACTCATCTAGAGTTACAATTTAACGAGTGTGTCTTTCTTGATTGGACTTATCTCTCCATTCCTTGTACCGACAATAACGTTAGAGAGAGTCTTAGCCGATGCTTTAATGTCACCACTCTAACTGTTGTGCCCTCTTTTGATAGGAATACCTTACCCCATTTCTTGAGTCTCATACCTGCTGGTGACTCTTTGGATTATCCCCTTATGGTTTTGAGTCAGGACCCATCTTCTTATCATATCCATGACTCCTCCAAGATGTTCTCTTTAGTCTTGTCCTCCCCTGTTAAGGACCTCCCCTCTCCTAGTTGGATGAATTTGATAGATTACACTGCTACCCCTAGGAGACTAACCTCGACCCTAGCTGAAATTTTATATGGAAGTGACTTAGTAGCTAAGGATGTCTTTATTGCTCCCCCTAAACCAATTCCCTTAAATTTGGAAACTTTAAGTCCCCTCATTTTAGGTTTAACCCATCGTTATGCTTATCTATGTGTGCTTGTGAGTCTGTGTGTTTGCATGTTCGGTTCCTGTCAAGCTTGTCTCTGTTTAAAGCTTTGGTGTAAGTCCCAAGTCTTGTCATTCATCATGCACATCGGGTTTGTCGCATCAGCATTTGCATCTCTCATTCAGGAATTGCACAATGAGATTAATAAGAAAATTGAGCTAAGAAATGTTAATTATAAGCTTAATGCTGGTCATGAGAAAATATTTAAAGAATACAAAGTTGGTGATTTTGTGATGGCGCGGATTCGTCCAGAACGATTTCCTCAAAGAGCCGTTAAGTTACATGCTCGAAGCGTTAAGTTACTATTTGCTTCTTAATGAAGAAGAAGAACTTCTATGAAATGAAAGAGTCTCCACGGGCGTCGGATATCATGAAAGAAGTGAATTTTGAACATCCTCTAAGCTAATGGTATCCCTACCATACAACATGGTGTCACGGAAGTGCTTAAAAGAGGGGAAAAATAACAACAAAACTTGATCCTCATCATCAACCATCACATCTATATTCATCCCTAATTCAGATGTGACTTCATGGCTTCTTGCATGCGAAGCAAGTACAATCTCTGCTTAAGATCCAGTTTGTTATTGTCGCCACCCTACACTAAGAAAACTGAAGTGATTTCAACTTGGCCTTACTATGTAAGTGGCTATAGAAGCTTGCGGCTCAAGAGGAGGGACTATGGACACATGTTATCCAGCAGAAGTACTATAGGAGAGAGAGAGTATGGGACATTACCCCCAGGACCAGCTCCAACATTTCTTTTTTTGTGGAGAGGCATCTTGCAAGCTACAAATATTCTCCGGGTTGGCTCAGATTTTAGTCTTGGAGATGGAAGCAAGATTTTGTTCGATAGGTGGTGTGATGGTGTTAAGCTGGAGGAGATGTTCCCCTTCATTGCCAGGATAGCTTCAGATAGTTGTTGTGTGGTTGCGGATGTCTTTCAAGACTCTCCTACTGAAGGTAGCTGGTGCCCGAGATTTAGAGGAGGCAATTTCAAAGTGCTCAGCTTTGTTGGAAAATCACAGGACGGTGGGGTGAACAAGGAGACCTTTTAAAATAATTTCAAAAATAAACAGTAATGCCTATGTGCTAGACCTTTCTGAAGGTTTCAACATTAATCCTACGTTTAATATTGAAGATCTTGTAGCCTTCGAGGGACCAGAGTTTAGCCCTATCAATCCACTATATAATGAGCCTTTTGTGAACCTTCCCAGTGAGAACCCCAGCCTACCTCCACTCCTCAATTTGCCATATTTACCCAATACAGAAATATTGAAGCAATACTTGATCATCTCCACTAAAGAAGGTGGGTGCTAAAGGTACATAGTTCATTGGAAAGGGAAATCGGAGTTGGGGGAGACAGAGGACATGTTGTTTGATCAGGAGGAGTTGCAGTGAGTGGACCCCGTCTTACTAGAGTGGTACGAGAGCTCTACAGATGATTCCTCGACGGGGTCGAGTTTTCTCCCACCTGGGGAGAATGATGAGGACATCGTCAGCGATTTCGACACGTGTACCATCGAAGACGCCGGAGATTGACGACCACGATTAGGAGTTTTATTTTTGGGTCATTTTATGTAGTAGTTTATTTTATTTTTCAGTTTTACGGTTTTACCCTTATGGGTTGTCTTTTGATATTTTCGCCCCGAGGGCATTTATGTATTTTTAGTTTTGTTTCATTTTGGCCTATTTATAGGAGGCCTCATGCATTGTATGAGATGATGAATATTGAAAAGAAAATTTGATGTTTGGATCTCTTTGTGAGTTCTAGAGTTCTCTTTGTGAGTTCTCAAGTGAGGAAAGCCTAGGAGAGGCTCCACCCGAAGTACCCAACAGCCACCTTGGTGAGCTCTTGGTTTTATTTTCTATTTTTCTTTGTTGTTTTCCCCTTTCCTCATCAACCCTCATCTACCCGACCATATTTTCCCCTTCATCCCGCCTCCCTGCAGCCGTCCCCACCAAAAGCCCCCAAAAAACCCGCCGACTCACCCACCCGCGCCCCTCCTTGCCGCCGGCCATGCCTGCCGCCGGCCCAGCCAGCCCACCGTCTCCCCCCTGACCCGGCTCCTCTTCCCTGGAATTCCGGACTGTTTTGGCGGCTGTCAGGCCACCCGGAGGCCTTTGTGTGCTGCCCAAGAGCTTCATTTTGCTGTTTAGAGAAACCAGTCCAAAGATACTTGCTGCCCACTCGCCAGAGATCATCAAACTGCTGTCCCAAGGAAGCTAGAGGTTGCATGTTGCTGTCTACGACTAATACTACCGTCCATTCGAGTGGCCACGCTTGCATTGTTCATCAACTCCTCCCTCTCCGAATAGCTTTCCCGTGGATAGTATTGTAAGCTCCCTCTTCCTCGTGGCGATCACGTTAGTGTTGCTGACATCTTTCTTCTGCTAACCGCAAGAGAGCTTGAGTGAGGGAAACTCAAGGTGACTTTTCTAAATATTAACCCGCGGATTATTGTTAAAGTGCATTCGTCATTACTCGCATGTTTGTTATTGTTTTAAATTGTTTTGCCTAATGAGTTTGTAACAATGCCTAAGCAACTCTGCAATTGAGATCTCTTTAAATCATTAATTGTGACTCGTTAATCTTTATATTGACGTACTTACTCAATTGTCTTATTATGTCTCCGTGCACTTCCGATATTATTACTATTACACTCCATATATTCAACTTTAGATTTATAATCATAACAAAATAAATAATAATAATAATAATAATAAATTATTAGCTGACAAAGGAATTTGTACCATATCAATTATATATTATTGATTCATTCCTCAAGTTTTTAGAGCTATTGGGGAACATTCAGGCTCTGGCCGTGACCATAATTTAGTGGTATTATTTGGCAACAAAAACACCTAGTCAGAGGGCTCCGGTCATAATCGTTTACCTTTGATGTCATTTGGTGATGAAACCACTAATTATAGGACATGTGACACGTCATTACTGAGAATAGATGATTTGAGAATGAATCATAGTGATATTTTCGACTGAACACTCGCTCTTTGTGAGCTAAAGTGATTTTAAAATTATCCACATTGACAAACCGTTGTGGAGAATGGATGAATTTTTTCTTTAAGTTATTAGGTGATTTATTTCATCTTAAATATCTTAATTTTTGTGATTTTTTATTTTTTAAACTTTTATTAAAATCAAAGCCCCATAATAATAAATTTTAAGACTTAGGGGCATTGAAAAGATAGAGAACCTCCGTTTGAGATTTTCAGTCAAAACGAACATCATCAGGGTTTATAGATAATTTCATTTCATTAGTCGAACCTTGTCGACTATGTTTGTTTGCCAACAGAAGATCGGGTTCATTTCCAAATTTTCGGTGTTATCGTAAATATATCGGAACCGAGAGTATATATCTTAATATATGAATTTTATTCATAAAAGACCTTGAATGTCTAATATGAACTTATAAAATTAAATACTTCGATTAATTCAACAATCGTTGATTTCAAAAGTTTATATTTTGGTGATGAATTTTTCTTGTAAATAGCCTTGAAAGTCTAATATGAACGTATACAATCAAATACTCTGGTCGACACTATGATCGTATATCTGTTTGTTGGATCAAATAATGTCAACTCTGGTCCATACAAAGAGGATGATCGAATTTGAACATAAGTTCACTTTTGACCCACGCAACATCCTCAAGCGTCACATGTGTACATATATCACGCTCGTCGGGGTCCATGTGAGTGGTTTAAATTTTCAATTTAAATGATATGTGTGTATGTCAGCATACTTATACAATATATTTTGTACGTTTGAAAATTCATTCATTATTTCTTTAGTCTGCACATCATCCTCAAACGTCATGTATAAGTCACGTGCGTCGGGGCCCATACGGTAACATGGATTAGAGTGCATTTTGCATAATGCACATTTGTATATGCATTTGTATTGTTATTTTGTGTATGTTTACACAATTACATATTTGCGTGCTTCATTATTTGAACAACTAGGGTTATGTTAGGTTTTGGAAGAGGAAGAAGTGAAGGAGAGAAGAAATAAGGGAGAAATGGAGGAGAAAATGGAGAAAGAAGAAGATGAAGAAAAAGGAGAGAATGGAAGGATAAGAGAAGAGAAAGAAGAGGTGGAGGAGGTGGTTACCTTCATGCGGCTTGGAGTGGTGGTTGGCGGTTGAGGCGCATGAGAGGGGGGTCGAGTTCCTTGTGTGAGTGAGAGTGATCATGAGTGAGGGGGGGAACCGACTGGGTGAGTGGAATGGACATCACCTCCAAGTATCAGCTTTGGTTGAGGATTATGATTGGCTAGTTGTTTCCCTATGTCTTCTTTATAAACAGATTGTTTTCCTTTATCAGCATTATATGCCATTTATTTTCTGTTATCAACACTGAAAGAGAACGTGGAATGGTCTTCAATCTTCCAAGTGTCTGGAGTTCTACCTTTTTTTGAATTTATCTAAGTGGCCTTTAGATTTTGATATATTTAATTTTTCAAACTTTGTCATTAGTAGGTCCTAAAATGTGATGATAAAAGTCATATATAAGAATGGTAACATCTTATTATCGATGTTTTTCATTAACAGTTGAGCAATATGCTCATCTTCTAATTGTTGCTCATATTTTGTGCTCAAATTACGCCAGTGAATTATTTATTTAGTCACTTACTCGTCTATTCTCCACTTCTCCAAGGCAAGATCAATAATAGTGGCAAATCTCTCCACGAACAAAGTTTCTAATTCTGCAAACGTCTTGACAAAATTATTTGGGAGCTCAACATACCACTAGAAACCAATCGACGTTAAACTGTTGATGAATTGTCGAAAGAGTGGAGCATCAACACCTCCTATATTACCACTGGTGGCCTTAAATTGGGTCAAGTGCTCTTTGGGGTTATCGTTACCACTGAATGTGTTAAACTTCAGAACAAAATACCCTATTGAGTTCGGCACCTGATCATATTCAGCAGGATATGAACGACTAAGGGTGCAACCAAGTTAAGTCGACTCGCGAGCTGGCTCGGGTTCAACTCATTAACAAGCTCACGAGCGAGCTTTTCTAGCTCACGAGTCAAGCACGAGCATAATTTTGAGCTCGTTGTATAATTGAGCTCGAGTTTGATCCAAACAAAACTCGGCTCGATTACTCTCATGCCAGCTCAGATGCCTAACGTAAAGGTGGGCGGGATCACGAAATATTGTGTAAAAAGGCGGGATCGCCATATGGGAATGCTAAATCACAGGCGTGCTAGAACGCGAGCTTGATTTTGTGATGCAGGACAGGGTTTGATTGCAGGACTCCGGGCACAAGACGCGGGACAAACTCGGATGAAATTCGAACGTGAGCGTGAGCAAAAGGAGTTCATACTCTAGCGTGCACGGGCGGAGTTCAGAAGCGGGCATGACGAAGCTTGAATGAGTCACTCGACAAGCTCGTTTCAATGGCACGAATCGAGCTCAAGCTCGCCTTCTGAGCTCGATATTTGGCTCGCGAGTCAAGCTCGAGTTAGGCCTGACTCAAGCTCGACTCGACTCATTTGCACCCCTTTGAACAGCCTTTGTTCACCAATTTTTATGCTTGATCTGAAGTTATAACAGCCTTAATATTCCCATTGATGATTATCTCCAACTGTGCCATTGTCAGCGGCTCGGACGTGTTTGCCACATTTTGAGGAGTCGGCTGGCAAACCAAATGTCATTCTCAATTCCTCCTTCATGTGAACATCGCACTCCCAATAGTTGGGGTGCTAGATGAGATGGCGGATTAGCAAGACCACTACTTGCCGCTTGATAATTTGTTTGTTGTATAGGTGTAGGATTGGCAGCCACATTTCTCTGCATCATCAACTCGATCATTTTGGCATTTAACTGAGTTATTTCTTTATCATTCGCCTTCATATGAAGTTGCATCTACCTTTATGCTTCTCCTAACATATTAGCGTCAGCGAACAAATGATTCTCTTCAAATTCTCTGAAGAATCGACATCTCTACTAGCGGTGGATCCAACCCCATACTACTGCTGGTATACTCGCAAAAGTGGTGGCTCATCATCATGTCCCACCATATAGACCACTTTAACCTCCATGGTCTCTTTGTCATCTTCTCGTGCTCGGACCTTTTAGCGGCGCTGCCACTTAATCTTCGGTTCATTACTTGGCACAAAAAAACTCTTCGATCCGTGGGTTGTGCTATAAGCTAGCTTCTTCTTTATGTGAGATTGATAAACGATGGGATCCACTGGAGAATTCTCCAGAGTGTCAACCATCGAGCTGATTGTCGTCATGGACCTTCTTTTGACCCATTTCTGATGGCTTTTATTAGAGATGCCAGATTTCTGGGAGGCTGCACCAGATGTCACACTCGTAGTTATTCTCTTTGCAAATCTCCTTACCCTTCCACTGAGCCCTTTCGACGACAGATTCTTGGACAAGCGGTCCAAGTGTCACGCCCTAATGTTCTTCCTGTGGAGCTAACTTCACTTTTCTTTGAGTCACCAAAGGCGGCAACACTCTTGGTGGGGTTTTCTTGGCCTAAATCACCAATGACCTTTGGAACTTCTTTTTCATTACAACCTTCAAAATTCTGTAGACTCTGGCGAATAGAGTCTTAGACTCTTTTTTCTTCTGGGAAATTGGGGCTTGAGGTTGTAGCTCCCATAATGATTATTTCAGCTCACTAATGGAGTTGTTTCTTTTCACCCATTTTAAATTTGAGTATTTATTTCGGGTAGGAATGTTAGCCTCCTGCTCCAAAGCTGGGAGCGTTGATGGGCGGATGAGTAGTGATTCCTGAGCTCGTAGCTCTTCATTCTTCTTCCTTCTCTGCCTCATTGATAACTTTTCTCCAAATAAGGAAGCTTCAGCGTCATATCCTTCCAGGTGCAAAAGGCTTGTTTGGCAAGGCAATGGTGTTGACAGGCACTACAAAAATTTGTTTTGTCGGCCCTGACCCTTCTTATTGTCGGGGCTTCAAAATTTAACAACCTTTTGAAAACTGAGACCCTCTTATGGGGGAAACTCAATGACAATAACAACTAACTGGTTGTGGTGGCGGATGCATGCGACGAGCAGCAACGTTAGCAGCGTGAAGCCTACTGTCAAGCCCTTCAATATCAATGATGTATACAAGAACAACAACATCCCTTATAATAGCGGTAGAGAATTGCATCCCACCAAATTAAATGGTGGTACCAGAGTCTCTGGTGTTAATGACAGCATTTGTCAGCTGAATGCTGGCTTTGGCACCGCGTCCCAATTGGACGGTGAAATAAGTGTTCTGGATGTCCATTCTACACAAAATGAAAGATTTGGATTATTAATCAGAATTTCATATATTACCCCACACTTTCAAAACATAGGGAGTCGACAAAATGAAATAATTGTTTAGAGAATTTTTAATGAGTTCAATTAAATATTTTTTCATTTTATGAATGATATTTAAATATGCACTCATTAAATTTTGTTGTTACTATAGCTTAAATATATGATTAGCTAAAAATGTAAAGAGAAACATCCCCAGCAGAGATGTCAGAAATCTGTAAGCTCCGAAAATTCGTGCCCCAGTCTCTGCGACCCCTTTCTTTTTTTGTTGACGGCAAGAAGAGTTTTAATGAGTTTAGGTTACGTGATAAATTTTTAGAAGGCGGGTTGAGTTTCTAGATAAGACACTACTCGGAGATTTCGCCCGCATTTTGCGATGACTTTATTATCCAAGTTCTGATTTCCTATAGGTGCAAGCCCCTATAGTTAATTACCCCTCCCGATAATGAAAGAAAACTTTAGATTAAGGCTAGTCGTTGAACAAGTACGTAGCAAACAGTGTATAAGAACAGAAGAATTACATATTAAAAATTGAAATTTATCACCACGCACTTAAAAGCGGATGCTGGGGGTGATGATGAATCCTATCAAGATCCCATGGTTACATCGTCCTGGGCCATCACGGCCCCTAATCTACTTATTCAGAGGAGATAGTCGATCAAAACTGACCGAAGGATCCTTGTCGGTAATCATGAGTTGTTTCATCCGATGATACCAAATAGACTTTGGGTGAATACTTGCCAAAGTGGACATATTTGAGCCCACATTAGCTAACAAGGAATTTGTCCCTATTAATTATATTTTATTGATTCATTACTCAAAGTTTTAGAGTCAATGGGGAACATATGGACTCTGGCCATGACAATAATTTAGTGGTACCATTTGGCAGCAAAATCACCCTATCAGAGGACCCTGGGCATAACCATTTACCTTTGGTGTCATTTGGCAATAAAACAACCGGTTATAAGACAAGTGACACATCCTTACTAGCAAGAAATAATTTGAAAATAAATCCTAACGATATTCTTGATTGAACATTCGCTCTTTGTGAGTTGAAGTGATTTCCAAATTTATCCGCCTTGATAAATCGTTGCGAAGACTAGATGAAATTTTGCTTTAAGTTATTAGGAGTTTTATTTCATCTTAAATATAATAATTTTTATGATTTTTTTCTTTAAATTTTTATTAAAATCAAAGTCCAATAATGATAAATTTTAAGACTTATGGGCATTTAAAAAATAGATAACCCACCAATTGAGATTTTCATTCAAAATAATCGTCATCGAGATTTATGGCTAATTTTATTTCATTAGTCGAACCTCGTCGACTCTATTTTTTTTATCGAAAGAAGATCGGGTTCAGCTCCGAATTTGTGTTATCATAAATATAACATAACAGAGAACATATATTTTAATATATGAATTTTATTCATAAAAGACTTTGAAATTATAATATGAACGTATAAAATTAAATACTTTGATTAATTCAACAAGAATTGGTTCCGAAAGATTATATTTTGGTGAAAATTTCTTGTAAAAGGCTTGAAAGTCTAATATGAATGTATAAAATCAAATACCCCGGTCAACACTACGATTGTGTATTTGTACGTTGGTTCAAGTCGTGTCAACTCCGGTCCATTCAAAGAGGAAGATCAGACTTGAACTTAAATTCACTTTTAATTGACATAGCATCCTCAGATGTCACGTGTGTACATAAATCACGCTCGTCAGGGCCCATGCAAGTGGTTTAAATTTTCAATTTAAATGATATTGATGTGAATGTTAGCGTACTCATATAATATATTTTATACTTTTGAAATTTCATTCACAATTTTTTTAGTCCGCACAATATCCTCAAACGTCACATATATGGCACGCTCGTCGAGGTCCATGCGATAACAATGTCCCCATCAGATATGCATGTGTATGTTAGCGTACTCATATAATATATTTTATACTTTTGAAATTTCATTCACAATTTTTTTAGTCCGCACAATATCCTCAAACGTCACATATATGGCACGCTCGTCGAGGTCCATGCGATAACATGCTTTTGAGTGCATTTTGCATAATGCACATTTGTATGTGCATTTGTATTGTTATTTGGTGTATGCACAATTACATATTTGTGTGCTTCATAATTTGAACATATATGTATATTATTGATTATATATATATATATATATATATATATATTCCATTATGTATTTATATGAATGTTGTATGATTGACGTAATGTATTTGCATGATTAACAGAATGCACCTTGAGGATTGGCATGGCACATCTGTATAAATGGAACATAATGTATTTATATGGCAAACATAATGCATTTTCATGATGATTGATGTATTTGTAGGATATTTGTAATTATTTGTATGTAAATTTGCATAATGCACCTACACTAAATAATGCATTTGTATGATTGGTATGTTACATTATGTGCATGAACAATATTTGATGCATTTACCTAACATACTTATATATATTTCAGTATATATATATGATGCACTAGCATACCATTTAGTATGTGCGTATAGTATGACTGCATGTGATTTATTATGTATGCATGCTATCTTTGCAAGATGCATTTGTATGATCAATAATATGCATACATATTATGCAGTGTGCCTATATGATTGATAGTATATGTACATGTCATTTGATCTATTTGTATAATGCATTTGTTTGTCTTTGATACATGCGCACTATACAATAGGGGGCTCGTAGGCAGCACCCTTCGGTGACATGACGCGTCACGCACACTTTAATGAAGGGTCGTACAATCCGTGACACGTAATAGGGTACTGTTTTGTTTCTTTCTAAAGGCAATGTTCACGGGATGTACGACATATTCATGGGGCACATACGAGTCTCCTGACTTTAACAGCTGACATGTACACTACCTAGGGCAATTGTGCACCCATGACTCCTCCCTTGTCATTTTATGCTTAAAGTTTGGTTCAATGAGTCCAACAAGGGGATTAATTTTCTAAGTTATAAATAGGGAACCCGGCCCTAATTCATTTCTTTGCACATTTCAGTTCAAAAAGCATGTAACATTCTCTTACAAGTTCATTGAAAGTTTCATTCTTTTATATTTTTTTATTTATTTTATTTTAAGTGTTTCAAACCTAGGATGTCATGCACTTTTTTTGTTAACATAGAAGTTAAACTAGATTTTTTTTTATTTCAATAACATGACATATGTTAAATTCATGATCAAATGCAAAAATTCAAAACTTTGATAATAGCTTAACTTTTTTATTTGAAAATTGATTATCTAAGCACAAATTTAATTGTCAAAATCTTTGACATTTTATAGATACTAGTAAATTGGAAGCCAAATATTGAAGTTAAAGCTATCAATGAATGGCAGTTGATTCAGTATTAAAGTTATCACTTTAGTGCATTCAAGATGTTATATGAAAATAAAATGTTCTCCAAAGCCCCTTTTTTATATTGGAAGCTCGAGCGATCACCAGCAAGTCTATTTCATCTGATCGTGTGTCGCTTCTTAAAGTTTCTCTTTATTCTTGTTATTTTTCGTATTTTCTTATTTAAATAGTTAGACTTCTTTTCATTTTGCTCTCATAATTTAGACTTATACTTTATTTTTATGTTATTTTTAGGTAAGTTAAATAACTTTTTTTAAATAAGGGCCAGCGATGTTAACTTCAAAAAAAATAAGTTTGCAGAATGATTTTAAAATACTATTTAGTAAATTTATTTAACATTGATTTATATTTTTGATAAATTATAAAAATCATGTAGGACAATTTTGAGCAATTATTTAAAAGAATAATTAGATACTTTTTTGTTAAAATTTATTGTTGTTGGTGATGTTATGCATTTTGAATGCTATAGAAAGATTATTTAGAAAAATAATATACGGATGATTTTCAAATATAGTTGAGAAAATTTGTGATATTTTCAATAGTTTTTATTATTTTAATAATGAGGTATTGAATTGGTTAAAGTGATGCTAATTAGTTAGATAGTTAATGTTGTGTTGTTAATTAATTATTTAGTTAAAGCTAATTTAATTTATATTCATATTTCTATATATATGCAATTTAATTACAAAACATAGATTTTATAACTCAATTTTCTTTATGTATAATATGTTTTGTTTTTGGACAAAAATGATAAACAAAATGAAATTTTTAAGGGTGTTTATATATATATATGAATTTGCAATGTGATAAATGTTACATGCAACTTTTAATATTTTATTCATAGAATATTTATCTCAATATAAAGCCAATAGTATTTTATTCATCATCATATTCATTTTACTAACAATATCTAAAGAATTTTTTTCCCTTATTAATCTTCATCTTACAAGAGATTTTAGTACAAAGAATGCACTTCGTAGGATTTAATTTCTCCATACAAATTGTTTGCTAAAGACTTTCTTTAAACTTACCATCTTATTGTAAACATAATAAAATCATAATAATCATAATAAATTAATATCCATAACCTTCTGTACAAACTCACAATAATCTGATCTCAGTCAAATTCGTGATAAAATGCAAAAAATCAAAATTTGATGGTAGTATGACTTTTTTATTTGAAAATTGATAATCAAAGTACAAATTTAATTGACAAGATCTTTAAATATCTTCTAAATTAAATCTACCGATGGCTTGAATTTTTTATTCAAGATCTTTAAATTGAAATTATTGACAAAATCTTTAAATATCTCTGGTATTAAATTTAAAGATCATGGAAATTACTATTGAATTTATATTGTAATAACTTATTTATTCAATATCTTTAAATATCTCCTAAATTAAATATAGGGAAAATTCAAGAACACTTCTCCACACCTTACCTTCATGGTGTGATTTGGGGTGAATCCCACCACAGGATTCAAGGACATTTCCACCACATTTAAATACAATTGCTCCGCCTCTTTAATGGCATCCTCAAGCTCGTCCCTGCTCTCCTCCTCCCCTTCATAGACCATCAAGACCTGAAGGGCTCGATTCTTGCACCTATGCCCCGGTGTAAATCTCTTATCACACCTGAAGCTTAAACTCTTTTGCTCGTCTATCATGTACCTCTGCTTCTATGAGGCACTTGAAATTGACTCCATGATGAATTACAATGCTCTTCCCTTCAGGACTTCTCTCTGAAATGATACCGTCTAGGTCCTTGGTATCAGGGTCGTAGAGGAACTCTTGTAAGACTCTCCCATTGTGTTGTTCCGGCTAGTCTTCTCCCTCTGATATTTCTCCTCCACTATTTGTGTCAGCTCCATCGTCTCCCTCAAACCTTTAGGCCTCAACAGCCTGAGCTTTGCTCGTATGTCTTCCTTAAGACCTTTCATGAAATTTCCTTCCAACACTTCCTCAGAATTCCCCTCATTCCTCCTGGCAGTAGCTCAAGTTTCTCCTGATACTCCATAACGGTCCCCTTTTATGTTAAGTCATAGAACTGCTCGTGAAGGTCTCCTTCCTGAATGGCTTGAAAACGTTCCAATAAGCAATCCTTCAATTCCCCCCACAAATCAAATAGGTTATATAGCCTCCCTCCACTGAAACTAAGTTAGGGTTTTCCCCTCCAAGTATATACCCACCGCCATGAGTTTCTCCCCTTCAGTCAGCCAATTGATAGCAAAGTAGTGCTCTACTAGATACACCTAATCCTGAGTGTCTTCCCTTTCAAAGACCGACATTTTTAACTTCCTTGATATGGCCTCCATACCCCAATGGTTTCTTCCTCTATTAGTTCCACCCGTGAAGTGATGATATGATTCTCTATCTTCCTCCCTTGGCTGATTTGAACCCCATAGTTCGGCCAAACCGTTGCTTCCTCTGACCCATCGTTCCTCATGGCAAAGTGGGTCTCCAAAAGGCTTCGGCCTCCCCTCTCCATCCATCCCCTTTTTCGAGATACCTTGATGCACCTCCCATCGGAGCCCTTTGGGGTGGTTCTTGAGAAAAAATCATCTCTACTTCATTACTGTCCTCCTAAAGTCTCTTTCTTTTTGGATCATGCCTAAGACTAGTCCGTGAAGCCTTTGGCTGCATCTTGATTAATTTCCTCATCATACCTTCCATGTTCTCCAATCGGTTTTTCATTCGGGTTTCTATGGATGATAGCCTTCCTTCCACCGTTGTAAACCTTCCATCCATTCTGGCATATTTTTCTCCATCTCAGCCTTGAATTGTTCCATCTCTCCTTCCAACACCTCCATCTTCTTTGCTTTCATTCACAGATCTAGGTTCTAAATCACAAAAAATAGCAAAATACAGCGATGAACGGTCCTGTATCAGCAAAGAGAAGGAATTATGTAGCAGATTTCAGCAAGGAGAGCTGCAATTTTGGTCTAGGACACAGCTTTGATACTAATTTGATACACCTTGAATGTGAAATCAGCAAGAAACAATAATAAAAACAGCAGTAAATTGAGATTCCATGAATGAATCTTGTATTAATTCTTCAATACCAAAGCAAGATACAACGATCTACAATTAGAGAGGTAGATAGTCTCTCCCACTCAATCTAGACGCCACTAGGAAGCCCTCAAATAAAGAAAACTACAACAAAAATCAAATCACATAATAATCAAAACAAGTCCTATAATCAACTATAAATAGGCTCTCCTATTTCCCCCGAAAACATATTTCTTTCCTTACAAAACTCCCTCTCAAATTTGAATTCAATTAGGAAATATTTTCCTAATTAATCCCCCCCCCAAATTCCTCTCCTAATATAATGAATTAAATACTTGCTGAGCCCCACAAGGGGAGACGAATCCAGCTATTTGGCCGCCCCTCCCTGGTCCCCCCCTCTTGTTCCAAACCCAGCCGGACCGGCTCGTCAAGCTCTCTGGAGGCAGTAGCCGTAACATATTCAATTCCTATCGACAAAGATGGGTACCAATTGTTAGTACGTAAGTTAACTACATACCCCAAATTAGACCTAATATTTCTTTTCTTGTCAGTATTGTTAATTCGTTTATTTACAATCCCACAAAATAGCTCTTGGATGATGTATATAGGATACTAAGGTATCTTAAATGGACACTAGGAAAAGGGCTATTCTTCAAGGACCAACACAAATATATAAATCTTCACTAACACAAATTAGGTAGAATTTGTAATTAATCATAAATTTATATTTAGTTATTACTCATTTATGTGGACAAATTTAATCACGTGGAGAAGCAAAAAATAACTTATTGTTGCTCAAAGCAGTGGTTAGGTGAAATTCGGCATCATGGGCCATAGAATTTGTATATGTATGTGGCTTAAACATCTCATGGAAGATTTAAAAAATTTCACTACATGACAAATGATATTGAGTTGTAACAATCATGTTTTATTAGCATTGCTAATAATTATCTCCACCATAATCTGACTAAGGACACCGGAATTGATGTACACTTTATAGGGAAATTTTGAATAAGAATTTATCCAAATTAGCTACACATACACTCCAACAAAACAACAAACTGTTGATATCCTTACTAAAACTCCCAATCAATATTAATTCGGTAATATTATTTCTGAGCTTTGAACAATCAACATGTATTCCGAGCTTGCAGGGGAGGGGGGAAAATCTTGAAATCAATATTAAGAGCCATGAAAATTTCAACTATCGCTCTAAGAAATTAGGAAGCACCTTTGGAAATTACAATCAACACACCATTAATTCCAAAAATATTTTCAATTGTTGTCCTGCACAATTCAAGCAAAAAAATTTCAAGAAACCAGCCAGCGAGTAGCATGTCAGCTGCAGCTATTTGCACATACGCGAGTTGTACAGGTCAACAACTACTACTTTCACCAGCCTTCCAGCTCGACAAGGGTGTGCTGCCTTAAAGCTTGCCTCTTAATTAGGAAAGGAATTATCTGGTGCATTCTCCTCAAGTTATTACATATAATTATGTTAATTTGACACCTAATTTTCCTTATATATTGGGATGTTTATGAGCTAATTTTATTCCTTAGCTTTCTTTCTATTTTAGACTTACAATTTAGTATAATATTATATCTTTTTCTATTCATTGAAAAATGAGAAATGAACTATTCTTCTCCTATGGTTTTCAACATTATTCATAGAAACGTTTATGCAGAATTTTTGTTATATGTGAAAAGAAATGATCAAAACTACAGTCTAATGAAATTAATGAAAATTGAGCTTCAGTCCAAGTGTCGTTTTCGGTTTTGAATGATTTCAAGGGAAACGAGAGGATTTCTTTCAACTTTCGGTCAAAAATCAATAGTTATCACCCCAAATTTATAATTTTTTATTGAAACTTAGCTAAACCTTTCGAGCATAAGCGAAGCTTTTTTAGAATATTGTCACGGTAGTCCTACTAGATTTTATATGGTATAATTTAGGCCCCAATTAAATATGTTTTTGCATATTTTTAGAAATATATAATAATAAAGAATAAGTGAAATTAA
This sequence comes from Dendrobium catenatum, assembly GCF_001605985.2. Lineage (NCBI taxonomy): Eukaryota > Viridiplantae > Streptophyta > Magnoliopsida > Asparagales > Orchidaceae > Dendrobium > Dendrobium catenatum. The sequence continues at coordinate 544,579 of NW_021319438.1, forward strand.
ATCCAAAATTGAATTGCAAAATCAAAGAAACAATTGAAATAAAAATTGTTGTGACATCTAAACAGAAATTTATTTTTAATACCTTGAGTCACATTAAAGAATTGATGAGGAGTACACGGCAATTCTTCATAAAGGACAAGACAATTTATATGAACTATAATATGCTTATATAAAATTGCAAGATAATTCATTGTTCCATATAACCTAGAAGTTGATTCTAAAAAAATTAAAATATAAGTTTTCTTGCATTATAAGACAACACTTAAATTATTAATTTTTGTAAGAAAAAATTGGTCCTCTTATTAATTATGGAAAAATATTATGCTTTTTGTGAATAGGTATATTGTATTTCTCATGACTATTTCTATGACGAAAAAATTATATATGTATGATCCAATGAGTAATACGAGAGAGTAAAAGATAAAAAAGTTTGATGGTTGTCACTATTACATTATTGTTTTTCTATTTCTCTATCTCTTTCTTGTTGTAGGAGAAAGGGTATTGTGTAGCACTTTATAAATATTTGTTCTCGAGGTATTGAGTCCAATTCAGACAGTCCAAATGTGAGGGAGTGGTAGAGTTGCTATTTTGAAAAACAATTCAAATGTTTTTTTATATTGAGGGAGTTGAAATTTGCATAATTACTTAATACTTTTTTATAAGAATTAGATTTTCTATAACTATCATAATGAATTTACCTTGTGCAGTGAACCATCCATGTCATCCAATGTGCTTTGGATGATTGAGATTAATACTATCCAAAGTTTTAAAATTACTCTAGTTTTGAAAAAAGTTAAAATCTTAACCATCCAAAGTGAATTCGATAATTAGAATGGATAATTGCACTATGGTAAATAAATAGTATCTGAATCTCTTTTACAAGAACTAATAATTCATTTTTTTTTCTTCAGGTGGGCTGATGGGAGTTTATATATTGGGATATGGACAAGCATTGGTGTTAGGCAGCAGAAGGGGGTTAACTTCTCCTCAGTGTCAGTATCCACTCCAGTGGCCCGTGATCCTCGTGAGTCGATTGCCAATGAACTTGTCGAGTGTCATATTTCCCCAGTTGAAACAATTTCAATCCTCCCCTCTGAGAAGACACTCAACTGGATAGGGGTTGAGGCAGATTTCTTACAAAGGCAGGCACTATGGAGATCAACGATGCCCATTAAGGTGATGCCAGGGAGGTATAGATTAGTAGATGCGTCCACAACAACGATGATGACGAGGCAACCAGATGGACATGCGATGATGAATAGGATGGCAGGGTTTGATAGGATGCTGCTTTGGGAATCTGATGATGATGGGAATGAGGGGATCATATCAACAAGAAAATATGAGGTAAGGGAGTTTTTATCAGATGCAAATAAGATGACGAGCATAGGTGGAGAGACATCGGTGGCATCGAGAACGAATAAAAGTCCCCAGAGAATTAGGTGGGTTGCTAAGAATATGAAGAAACAAGGGGAAACTATCTCGAGAGGGCACAAGAATTATGAGCTCATGCTCAATCTTCAGTTAGGGTAGGGATCAAGTATGCTTCATAGAGTGATGTTTCATTCTTCAAATAGATTTATAATTAAAATAAAGCTACATTAATTACCATCAAGTGATTTTTAAATTATCTCTCTAAAACTTTAGAATAAGTGGATGTTTTATTAAAAAATAAGATATTTAATTCAAACAAAAAATGTTTTGTTTAAATATAAAGACTTATTGAATATAAATTTTATTAGATATATTATTTGTTCTCAAACTAAGATCTTTTATCCAAATATATCTGTTTTGATCCATCCTTACTTGTATTTGATACGAGATCTTTTAGCTCATGTACAAGATATTTTATAAGGTGTTTGATATCGGCATAAGATTTCTTTTTTAGTTATGAAAAATTTTTTTTATATCATTAATTGTCAAATTTTAATTTGACCACATTTATGAATGTTAATGTGGTCCCACTTTTGTGTGTATATTTATCATACAAACAAATTGCAAGGATCACAATAAATGAAATTTGAGGAAGCTTGCAACTCCAAAACTTAGGAGGGGTGAATAAGGAACTATAATCTTACGAGAAGAGGCTTTTTTATTTCATTGATTGATGCTCGATACTCCTTAACATAGAGTTTTTATAGAATTAGAAAGACTTCTTTGAACTCATGAAACACCTATTAATTACCTAATACCACTATTTACTTACGAATTATCATGACTATAATGATTGACTTACCCAATCAAAAGTCACCCATTATTAACCTTATAACTATGCGCCCCTTCAAAATCAAACTTGCCCTTAAGTTCGAATAAACCATATATAAATGAAGTGCTGTTAGGTTTGGTTGAATCTTAAAAGGGCGTCAACAAAGGGATGGGAGGTAAAAGTCATGAGATTCAGTGCGAGAGATGCGCAAGTGGCCAACTAATGTAATTGTGGCTTGGGGTTTATACATTTGGGTCATCGACACGGTTAGGGGCGAGGTGGAGGCTAGGACATGGAAAATCAAGTAAGTCGTTTGTAGAATAGCTCGAGGATGAGCAAATCATGAAGCCCCCAAGATGGGGAAGATAGATATGGGTTTCGTCACATTGGAACTGACAGTGAGGCTTCAGTGCTCATGGAGTGATGCATTAGTTAGGAGTGCAGACGAGATCATGATAGGCCAAAAGTTATGACGAGCGTGAAATTTGGACATGGTTTGGTGGTGGATTGGACCTAAGAGCGCCTATGAAGGGTTTGTCCATGAATAAGATGGAAACAATACAATGAAATTAATGAGGTTGAGATCTTATTTATTTATTTTTTTATTTTTTATTATAAGCAGTATTTGGAATAGGCTGAAGAGATGGAGCGGGGAAGATGTGGATGGATCTAGCATCAATTAGGAGGGAGATGAGGCCGAGCACATGAAAGTTGAACACGAGTGCCATTGATATGCATGATAAATATCAGATTTGAGGATACCTACAACTTAAAAAATTGGGAGTGGGGAGAAAGAACTAGGATTATAAGAGAACTTGCTATTTTATTTCATTGATTGATATTTTAATACTTCATGATGGAGAGCATTTATAAAATTACAAGGATTCCTATGACCCATTAGTCACCTATTAACTATCTAATGCCCATTACTTACGTATGGAGTATCATACTCATTATAACCTACTAACCCAATCCTAAAGAACCCATTATTATTATTATTGACCCTATTAATTTATCTTGAGAGTATGACATTTATCTAGTTGTTATATATTAGTTTGAAACGAGAACAATGGTACCTAGTTTTGGAGGGGCCGGCTGAACCGGTTCAGTAAGGACTGGTTCAAGTGTATCGCAGGCGAACTCCAAGCGTGCGGAACCTAGAAGGGGGGTGGGGGTCTCATGGGTCCCAATTGCTGTTTTTAAATAGTAATTAGGAGGGAAATTTAAATGAGAGGGGATGTTTAGGTATTTGTAAACTTCCTTTAGCTTTAATTAGTCTTGGGGAGGTTAGGGTTAGGGCATCTTGAAATTTTGCTGAAATTCTTGAGATCTAGGGTATGATTTGGGGATCTAAGCTTTGCTAGAGATTGTGGAGAGTTTTCCTTCCTCTCGATTTGAAGGAAATTGTATCTTGCTTTGTTTCTCTTTGTTGTTATTTGAATCAAAGAGTTTCATTGGTGTTTCTTCTCTCATCTACGAAAATTCTTGCATTGTTCATGCTGATTTCTCCTTGGAATCAGCCATTTTTCTCACTGTTTTTGCCAATTCTTGATTGGTTTGCTTGTGAACTCGAGTATTACCATTGTGGTTACTTGCGAACTCAAGTACTTCCTATCACCGAGTTTCAACCTAGAGGCCAATTTTTCATAATATTGATGCAATGCTGCCAAAAATATTATTCACAGAAAACTGAGGCATGAACTAAGTTTGAGATGCTAATTCAATCAATTGAGCTTTGATGTTTGAACATTGATTATTTTGTATTTTTTTCTGAGATTGTTATAATTTTATAACTTGCTTTGTTCTTTGATATGTGGACATAGATATGCTGTTGGTAAGCAAGCTATTGATACCTCACTTGATTTGAAAGTTGCGGCGTTTGATCCGAAGAAAAAAGTTTGGACAAGGTTTCCACCTGAAGGATCGTAACACACACCTCCTCATCCATGTTGTGACTTTCGGTGGAAACATTACTGCACTTTGGTTTTCAGGTGAGGATATATTAATTTGTTTTTCTTTGAATAAATTTTGCAAAAGAGTATCAGTTGTTAATGCTGAGTATGCTACATCATTTATATCTTGGTTGCTCAGGACCCTTATTTTCAATTGTTGTCATGCACAACTCAAACAGAAAGATTTTAAGAAACCAGCCAGCCAGTAGCATGTCAGTTGTAGCTATTTGCACATACGCCAGTTGTACAGGTCAACAATTACTACTTTCACTAGCCTTCCAGCTCGACAAGGGTGTGCTGCCTAAAAGCTTGCCTCTTAATTAGGAAAGGAATTATCTGGAGCATTCTCCTCAAGTTATTACATATAATTATGTTAATTTGACACATAATTTTCCCTATATATTGGGATGTTTATGAGCTAATTTTATTCCTTAGCTTTCTTTCTATTTTAGACTTACAATTTAGTATAATATTATACCTTTTTCTATTCATTGAAATATGAGAAATGAACTATTCTTCTCCTATGTTTTTCAACATTATTCATAGAAAAGTTTATGCAAAATTTTTGTTATATGTGAAAAGAAATGATCAAAACTACAGTCTAATGAAATTAATGAAAATTGAGCTTCAGTTATAGGAGTGTACCGAGTTGGATCACAAAGAAACTGATCCATGTCAATTTTTGAAAGTCTAGGTGTTGCTTCTTTCTTGCTCTCTTGAGTTTCTACAAACAAGGTGAAACAAATTACAGAAAATCATAAAATTTACTAGTAAAATGAATATAAATTATTCAAATTCAAATTAACCCTATGAAGATGGCACTGCGCACCTTGAGATATTGATACATCTCTAAAGTGCACACCGATTAAAAGACTGTAGTCCATGATCCTTTCCTGCTCAAGGAAGTCACAGTCTCTAGCTAATTGCCTACCAAAAAGACATACGAAGAATAAAAACCAATGTCAATTATATTCTTAGTAAGACTTAGAAAAAAATCATACAATATTCAAGTCGAGAATGAGAAAGAAATTTCTTGGGAACAATGAAAGGATGTTATATTCAATATTTGGCTACCTGCAGAACTCCTGAAACCACGATCGTTGCAAGCGAAAGATAAAGTTAAGATCTAGATCTTTTAATATTGTCGCCTCATCAATTTCTTCCTCTGGCTTATCAATTGTGCGCCCTAAGGAGGATCCTTTCAAATCAAATCTCTTATGAATGGAGTACTCAGTGCAGAAGAGGTTTCCCATTATAATAAAGCGAACCTAATCACGTGGTACATTAATAAGGTATAAAGCACTAAGATTCATCACAAGTTTTGTAATTGTAGACACACAAATGTGGTATGGCTTATCAAATATAGCATTTTTATTTAGCCCCTACCTTTTTTTGAATGGCGCCAGTTAACTTGACACAGTGTAGACCAAAGAACTTGGTCACTAGAGTATTCTCAAATGTACGAACATGGTTATAATAAGCGGGAAGCATTCTGAGGAGAACCTGTGGACCATAAATTGATTTAATTAAGCAGTAAAAGAAATGCCTTCACGTGAAAAGATAGGTGGTTGAGGGAAGGGAAAAATGAGCTAACCTTAACTTCAGACTTCTTCATTGTCTTGATCATGTATTTATCATCATTGGTCAAGTAAAAGAAACTTCCACTTTTACCAGGGGAAGATAATTCCCTTAGGGCATCATTCCCACAAATAGAGATCATATAATCACCAGGGTCAAGATTAAAGAGTTTGCGAAGGGTCCTGAACAACCAAGAGATAATGGAGCATATTCAGCATTAACAATTGATACTCTTTAGCAAAATTTGTTCAAAGAAAAACAAATTAATATATCCTGACCTGAAAACCAAAGGGCAATAATCTTTCCACCGAAAGTCACAGCATTGGTGAGGAGGTGTGTGTTTCGATCCTTCAGGTGGAAATCTTGTCCAAACCTTTTCCTTCGGATCAAACGCCGCAGCTTTCAAATCAAGTGAGGTATCAATAGCTTGCTTACCAACAGCATATCTATGTCCACATATCAAAGAACAAAGCAAGTTATAAAATTATAACAATCTCAGAAAAAAATACAAAATAATCAATGTTCAAACATCAAAGCTCAACTGATTGAATTATCATCTCAAACTTAGTTCATGCCTCAATTTTCTGTGAATAATATTTTTGGCAGCATTGCATCAATATTATGAAAAATTGACCTCTAGGTTGAAACTCGGTGATTGGATGTACTTAAGTTCGCAAGTAACCACAAGGGTAATACTTGAATTCGAAAGCAAATCAACCAAGAATCGACAAAAACAGTGAGAAAAATGGTTGATTTCAAGGAGAAATCAGCAAGAACAATGCAAGAACCTTCGTAGTGAGAGAAGAAACACCAATTAAGAAAACTCTTTGATTCAAATAGCAACAAGAAGAAACAAAACAAGATACAATTTCCTTCAATTCGAGAGGAAGGAAAACTCTCCACAATCTCTGCCAAAGCTTAGAGCCCCAAATCACACCCTAGATCTCATTCAAATTTCTCTCCTAATTACTGTTTAAAAATAGTAATTGTGCCCCATGAGACCCCCACCCCCTTCCAGGTTCCGCCCGCTTGGAGTCTGCCTGCGATACACTTGAACCAGTCCCAACTAGACCGATTCAGCCGGCCCCTCCTAGGCCGGTTCCGTAACACTCTGTTTCATCGACAAACACAAGCATCAAAGCTAGGCTCCAAAATTAGGTACCATTGTTCTCGTGTCAAACTGATATATAACAACTAGATGAATGTTATACTCCCAAAATAAATTAATAGGGTCAATAATAATAATAGATTCTTTATGATTGGGTTAGTAGGTTATTCTGGGTATGATACTCCATACGTAAGTTATGGGCATTAGGTAGTTAATAGGTGGCTAATGGGTCATAGGAATCCTTGTAATTTTATAAATACTCTCCATCATGAAGTATTAGAACAGCAATTAATGATATAAAAAAATATTCATAATTAAAATAAAATAAAAAATCTAATGACGATATCAAACACCTTATAAAATATCTTGTACATGAGCAAAAAGATCTCGCATCAAATACAAGTAAGGATGGATTAAAACAGATATATTTGGATAAAATATCTTAGTTTGAGAACAAATAATATATCTAATAAAATTTTATATTCAACAAGTCTTTATATGTTTTAATAAATCATCTACCTATTTAAAAATTTTAGAAAGATAATTTAAAAATCAATTAATGGCAATTAATGTAGCTTTATTTTAATTATAAATCTATTTGAAAAATGAAACATCACTCTATGAAGCGTACCTGATCCCTAACTGAAGATTGAGCATGAGCTCATAATTCTTGTGCCCTCTCGAGATAGTTTCCCCTTGTTTCTTCATATCCTTAGCAACCCACCTAATCCTCTGAGGAATTTTATTCGTTCTCGATGCCACTGATGTCTCTCCACCTCTGCTCATCATCTTATTTGCATCTGATAAAAACTCCTTTCCTTCACATTGTCTTGTTGGTATGATCCTCTCATTCCCATCATCATCAGATTCCCAAAGTAGCATCCTATCAAACCCTGTCATCCTATTTATCATCGCATATCCATCTGATTGTCTCGTCATCATAGTTGTTGTGGACGCATCTACTGATCCATACTGCCCTGGCATCACCTTAATGGGCATCGTTGATCTCCATAATGCCTGCCTTTGTAAGAAATCTGCCTCAACCCCTATCCAGTTGAGTGTCTTCTCAGAGGGGAGGATTGAAATTGTTTCAACTGGAGAAATATGACACTCGACAAGTTCATTGGCAATCGCCTCACGAGGATCACGGGCCACTGGAGTGGATACTGACAATGAGGGGAAGTAAACTCCCTTCTGCTGCCCAACACCAATGCCAGTCCATATCCCAATATAAAAACTTCCATCAGCCCACCTAAAGAGAAAAATAAATAAATTAGTAGTTATTGTAAAAGGGATTCAAATACTCTTTATTTACCATAGTGCAATTATCCATTCTAATTATCGAATCCACTTTGAATGTTTAAGATTAACTTTTTTTCAAAACTAGAATAATTTTAAAACTTTGGATAGTATTAATCTCAATCATCCAAAATACATTAGTTGACATGGATGGGTCACTACACAAGGTAAATTCATTATGATAGTTATAGAGAATCTAATCATTATAAAAGAGTATTGAGTAATTATGCAAATTTAAACTCCCTCAATATTAAAAAAAACATTTGAATTGTTCTTCAAAATAACAACTCTACCACTCCCTCACATTTGGACGGTCTGAATTGACTCAATACCTCAAGAACAAATATTTATGAAGTGCTACACAATACACTTTCTCCTGCAACAAGAAAGAGATAGAGAAATGGAAAAATAATAATGTAATAGTAACAACCATCAAACTTTTTTATCTTTTACTATCTCTTGTTACTCATTGGATCATACATATATAATTTTTTCTTCATAGAAATAATGATAAAAAATACAATACAAATATTCACAAAAAATATGATAATTCTCCATAATTAACAAGAGGGTCAATTTTTTCTTACAAAAAAATAATAATTTAAGTGTTGTCTTATAATGCAAGAAAACTTATATTTTAATTTTTATAGAATCAACTTCTAGCTTATATGGAACAAAGAATTATTTTGCAATTTTATATAAGCATATTATAGTTCATATAAATGGTCTTGTCCTTTATGAAGAATTGCAGAGTACTCATCGTCAATTCTTTAATGTGACTCAAGGTATTAAAAATAAATTTCGGTTTAGATGTCACAACAGTTTTTATTTCAATTGTTTCTTTGATTTTGCAATTCAATTTTAGTTTTAATTTCACTTATTCTTTATTATTATATATTTTAATAATATGTAATATATGCAAAAACATATCTAATTGGGGCCCAAATTATACCATATAAAATCTAGTAGGACCACCGTGACAATATTCTAAAAAAACTTCGCTTATGCTCGAAAGTTTCAGCTAAGTTTCAATCAAAAATTGTAAATTTTGGGTGATAACTATTGATTTTTGACCGAAAGTTGAAAGAAATCCTCTCGTTTCCCCTGAAATCATTCAAAATCTAAAAAGACACTTGAACTAAGTTCTTTACCTGAAGTTGCCTCTTCCATGAGGAGCACCATCCTCCCATAGGCCATCATACTGATTCCCCGACGTCCAAGTAAGCAATCCTACTCCATGAAATGTTCCACCATGCCAAGTTCCAACATATTCACTCCCCGATTTCCAAACATATCTTCCCCTCCCTTCCTGTACCCCCGCACGCCACTCCCCATCATACGAATCTCCATTCGCAAACGATATGTGACCTTGACCGTGTTTAAGATTAAGCGACCAAGAGCCGCGGTAAGTCTGGCCACAGGCACCAGTGTACGTACCATAACCGTCCATGAACCCGGATTTGAACAAGCCTTCATAGGTGGCGCCGGACGGCCATGAGAATTTGCCGCGGCCCATGGTGCGCCCGTGCCACCACTCACCTTCGTACATACATCCGTCGGTCCAGAGGTACTTTCCGAGGCCATGGGGGACGCCATCAGACCATTGGCCGGTATAGAAGTCGCCGCTGGGGAGGACGATTTCGACGCGTTCGAGGTTCGAGTCGGTGGTGCAATCGTCGGCGTCGTCGGACGAGGAGGTGACGGACATTGAAGGAGGGTGGATTTATATGTGGTGCAGAGAAAGAGGAGGAGATGGGGATAGGCATTAATGGTAAGAGAGGGAAGCTAGGGTTTCTTTGGGCGTTTTGAAGGTTAGGAGACCAATTTTATCGGAGATCTGCGAGTGGCCCGGAGTCTTTGAAGCCCGCCTGGTCGCGGCAGTTTTCTGTAAATTTTGCGCAACCATTTTTTTTTTCTGTTTTTTATTATTATTATTTTATTAATGTGTATTTAGATAACTTATTTTATAAAACTCATATTTTATGAAAAACTAATTTAATTTTTATCAAAAAAAATAGAAAGTTTTTTTTTTTTTTTTGGTAAAAAAAATATAAAGTTCATCTACATTTTTTAGAAAACCCTAAAATTTATCATATACTTTTTCAAATTTGACATTGAATTAAAAAAAATTTTGGCTGTGAATTGTCCCGTGAAGCAAAAAAAAAAAGTTCAAGCTTGCACCTAATCATTATCAATTCCTAGTGCTACCTAATTTAGAAGGAAAATATTTGAATATTGTTATTGTAGTTCTTGAATCTGTTATCACTTACATAAAATTTATGTTCTGAAATCTAACATTTCAATATATATATACAAAACATATGCTCCAAATAATAATCAAACTATTAGATTTTTTGTTTGTCTACTATTGATATATCACCAAAAATTATCTTGATCGGGCATGAATCTCGATGCAAATATGAATCTGTAACTTTGAAAATTAAATTTAGAATCATCAAACTTATAGTCAAATTAAACATACCAACGAAATGAACTTAATGATACCAAATTCATTCTAATTTGAGCCCAAACGAGCCTAAAATCAAAAGATTAAAGCATTCTTGGAAGCTTCAAAGCATTAACTAAATGACCAATTGATATTCAAACATGACACAATTATAGTTGAATCGAGCGGCTCAGAGAGACAAATCCAACGAGCCCAATATCACTCAATTCTAACATCATTAAAACACTCAAATGCTCAATAAATGATTTATAATCAATAAAACTAATTTTAGCCATCCAATAAAACACGCCCAACATGCCCTTGATTTTCTCCATAATATATAGGCGTCACTCCCAAAAAATTATAAATAGTCATCCATTCTTCACATGGAGAAGGATAAGGTGAGAGAAAACTCGAGAGCTTTTTTCATTCTCAATTTAACATTGTTATTGTAAGAGTTCTTTCTGACCACCGATTGTAACTAGACTTTCGCTCGTTCTCCAACTATTGCTAGAACTTGCCCCGGATGCTACCAACACTAGATCTCCTCCCAAATATTGTCACCCGCAAACTACGGTTCTTCTTATCGCCATCGTCCATCAACTACAGTCCTTCTAACGCCTGCCGGCTACAATCCTTCTGATCATCGTAGCCCGCCGACTGCAATTCTTCCGACAACCATCGCCCGTTGACTACGATCCTTCTTATCACCGTCACCTACCCACTATGGACCTTATGACCATCTTCTCCCTTCGACTATAGTCATTTTGACCACCATTACACGTTGACTATGGTCTTTCTGACCACTATTGCCTGTCGACTACGACCATACTTACCAAATAAATAATTGAACACTTTCTTAAGAAGTGATGTCATGCAATGCACTCTATACAATGTGTATTTGCTATATTGACTTAGTACTCTCCTCTAAGGAGGGATATTAATTGTAATCAACCATCAACACTAGTATAATCATTCAAACTTAGTCAAGCCTCATTATTGTTTCCCTTTTTAGGATTTCTCACATAAAAATATTTGTGTGTCTTATGAATATCACACCCCACTCTTTTTTTTTATTTATGTGATGTATCTTCGTACAAAGCTAGGACGCTAAACTTTATATATCTCTATCGTCATGAATATTCCTGGTCGTAACAGTTTAGGCCGTCTGTAGGAAATAATTCCTAGCTGGGGGGGCAATCTTATGCAATTTTCTATCACCCCTCAAGCATCAATCAATGTTGCATCAATTTCATGGAATAAAATTTGGACTAGGGGTAACCTTAGCTGCAACTTCTAATGTGATTGCAGTTAAGGAAATTTCCTCCAATATTTTCAATGTCCAAGACAATGTTATTGACAATCATTTTTCATAAAGCTCCCAACAAATGCAATGATTCTTCAAGTAAATTTCAAGCTCTATGCAGTCCCTAGCTAGACTTCTTGGGCACGGTCTCAATTTTGACCTCGAAAAGGCAATAACATTATAAAACAAAATATCTAATCTACACATTTAATAAACACACAACAATTACCCCCCACCCCCCCCCCCCCCACCATATTCAATGTCAATAACAATCAGAGGTTTCAATTAGCCTCTTCCACACATATTAACATCATCGAGCAATATTCTGACAAATAGTATTTGATAGTTCAAACATCCATGGTGGATTCTTCCAATCTCTCCCACATAGGTTTACATCATCGAGCAACGCTCTAACAAATAACTATGGATAGATCAAATATCCTTGGTGGATACTTTTGACCACTTTTACACATGTTAATGTCATCGATCAAGCTCTAAAAAATAATCTTGAATAGATCAAATATCTTTTGTGAATTTTCTTTATATTTTTAATACAAGTGAGAGATGCTTTATCAAATAACCTCATGAAGGCCTGCCTATGAGGTAGCCTCAAAGGGAGCTAGTAGCTGACATGGTCCCCACTAGAAAAACTACATGAAAGTAAGTGGTTAACGTGATCACCACTCATCATTCAAAGACCTTCGAAAGTTAAAAGTCTCAAAAGACGCAGCATATTAAATACCTTCAAAGGCTAAAGTATCAAAAGGTATAGGTACATTTAAAAATCTTAGAATACTAAAATTCTCAAAAGGTACAAATATCGAAAAAATCTAATAAGGCTAAAAAGCTTCATAAGATTTACATATCATAATCATATAAGGCTAAATGCTTAATAAATTTCTCTAAAACAATAAATTAAAAAACATATCTAAGCAATGCATAAAGAACTTTGAAATGAGTTCATATATAAAGATAAGTATTCAATACTTTAAGAATATATCATTCTCATAAAAAAATCTTTAAGATAATAAGAGATGATCAAAAGTATTCCGTAACAAAAAAATTATAATCTCAACTTCTTCAATATCACTTGAAGTTGTTTTTCTCATATCACTCTCAAGGCCATCATCACAAAAATATGAAGGAGAATCCTTGGATGTCTGTTTAGGGGTCAGCCCTTCAATAGAAACCTTAGTCGTGTACTATACCAAGTGAACTCCTTTCAGGAAACCACAAGCAAAACCTTCCACAAGACTTTGATGTTCTAGATCTTTCACTTAACGTCAACTAATTTATCATAAGCTTTTCTAACGTGATATTGGATTTCTCGAATGTAAGCTGAAGGCTTCTTGAATTTTTTAATAGCCTTTAATGATATGGCTTTAATACGAGCTTCTATATATGATATGGATATCTCCCTCTTTGAAAGGCGATATTGTAAATTTTTATTCTCTTTCTTCAAATTTTCTTTGTTAGCCTAAACGATGCTCTTCTCTACTGCAATAGTCTTCAAAGTTTTTTGTGTTAAATTTTTTTTGCACAAGCTTCAATCAGCTCATGACACGAAAGATCAACTTATCAATTTTGAAGAGAATGAGAGATGGACATCCTCGCTAGCTCAGCTCTCTATTCCTCCAAATGGCTCTCCAAGCCCGATGTTTCTTCAATATTCATCTTCAATATTCGCTCATAGTCTCATTTTATATATTTAATTTTGACAATTTCAACATTTCAATCATCCAGTACTGATTCAAATCAGGATTCCAAGTTTTCCTTTTGGATCATCTGTGGTAAAAACAAAAGTATGCTAATAAATATGATGAAAAAGGAGAAAAGAAGAAGATTAAGATAACTCACAATTTCATTAGCATGATACCGCTTTGATGCAAACATGTTTCGATATCTTTTTAAGAATGGGTAACTTCAAGGGTCGACTCCCACTATCTGAATCAAAATGAATAATATCGATCATCAAGGGACGTATAGTTTCTCTACAAATATCATTGTACCCTGGCAATCACTTTGTCATCTATTTTTATTTTCTTTGAGGAAGAAGAAACAACTTTTTTATCTTCTGGAGGAATTTTGGATGAAGACTTGAAAGCACCAGGACTTCATGTATCTTCTCATATTTTTTGAATAGGATGGCGTGTGATCTCCCTGTCAAATTCCATTTTGAACCCCTAAAGTCAATCTAGAGTGTAATAGATAGGGAGAATCTGAACAAACCTCTCTCTTTTTAACACCCGTCATAAAATACTTATATCAGGATCAAGTGTCACATAAAAAGATACATCGATGTTTAAAAATTTAACTTTATTTTCTTAAGGTATTTCACACATAAACTCCCTTCAAGACACAACAATGGTCGCATGTTACCCAACATCACTCAACATCCATAGTTGATTGACATTATAAGCATTTTACTATTATCATTGTTGCCCTTTATTAATATTGACAACTAATGTTTGTTATCCTTCATTAACATTATCATCTCCAACACCCTCAACCACCATTTTAGAATACACTCCCAACTATGTAGTTTTTAATAGTACACTCCCTTATTCTTCGATTGCATAAAAGGTTGAACTTATGTAAATTTAAATTCAAGATAATAAATATTATTTGGGCTAAATCTTGCATTCATTTTGTTTCATGTAAATAAAAATCTTTGTGTTGAATTTTCATGCAAGCTAATACATAAAAATTGATTTTTGTCTCCCCAAAATTTTAACACTCAAAAAATAAAATAAAATAATTATGTGATAATTTGAAAAAAATTAAAACATTTATAATAATATATCATAATTCTTTGTAAAATACCATATAGTTTTATCATTTTTAAGCCCACAAAAATATAAATGTCCCATGCTTAGTCGGCTGACTTAGGGGGTGTTTGGCATCGGATTTGGCATCAGTTTTAAGTAAGATTTAACATGAATCTAGCAAAATGTGTTTCCTCGTGACTATAAATCCCGCAAATCCACAAATCTGGGATTTACGAATTTACGACATAAATCCCGATAAATCCAGATAAATTCTAATCCCATGCTTCAACAGATTTAACACAATTTATGGTTGCTCAAAGTTCTCTCCCATGGCACCCGTGTCTCGAAGCTCGTGCAAACTCCTTATATGGATGGAAGATGCAGCTTCACCCTCATTCCATGCCCTACCCACTTCGAAAGCATTCTCATTGGATCCCTCTAAATGTCGCGCATGTAGCCCCGACCACCGAAAGTTTTTTTTTTTTTTTCATATTCTTGTGCTCAACGATACCTAAAATAATGGTAAACTAAGCTCTTGGTACTATGCTGCCACTTGTTTTCATAATTTGATATCATAATTTTATGATATGTAGTATGAAAATATTCACCATTATATCCAATTGTTATGTATATTTTTTAGTAACTTCTTTTATCTTCCCTCATGTTTATTTACTATTCAATTGATTAATAATATAATTTTAAGTTGAAGGACATTTTATGAGTCTTGCTAGAATTCTTGCTTTCTTGCTTTATATAAGCATGTTCAAATGCATGTTTAAGGGTGGGGTAAATCAAGCAACTAAATACTTGGTTTAGCTCGTGAATTTTTTGTTGTAACAACTATTTTTTTGGGTTGAGTTAGACGATTTAAATTGAAGGCTCATTGGTTTTTCTTACATTAATAAACTTTTTTTGGGCTTTAAGAGCTTTTTTAATTTGGTTTTGCAATGCCTCTCTATGATGGCCCTTTATTTCAGTTTTTTTTTTATTCCAGTGGAAAACTCTCTCATTTGCTCGCAATTGCTTATTAATTTTTTGGCATAGGATTAAGTTTTTTTGGCTTAGGATAATTTTTTTATTGACTTTTTATGTGGTTAATTGAGTGTTTTCTTGATCATATGCCATATCACTGTGTGAATAAATGAGTGTTCTTGTAATATAAATGTAGGTTTTATCGATATGCATGTAGCATGTGTGAGCAACAACGAGTCATCAAATGATATCTATCTATATAAGGTTGGTAAAAGTTCTTAAAAGAAAGTTAAAAATTAATGCACTTGGTTTGACATATTTTAAACTTCATAGAAATAATTTTATCGTTAATGTTTAACATAAATGCAAAAATTTTCTAGAAGGCAAAGGTATTGGACATGCTAACTCTAGTAACCCACATCGTGATGGTGATGACATATCTATTTACTCTAGCCAAACTAAAAGCACAACTCGAAATCCTAAGTGTCTAGAAGATTATAACGTCGTACTATGAGAGCTGCTATTAGAACAATATGTTAATGGGAATATGCACAAGGAACAATGGGCAAGCTTAGTGGTTGTGTTATATCGTTATATAGGCTCAAACTATACAAAATCTTTCGTAATGATGTGATTTAAAAGAATGAAAGTTGACTTTAGAACACTTTATCAACTAACAAATCATAGTAGTTTGGGTTGGGATGAGGAGTTACACATCCCTGTAGCGACAAATGAGTTGTGAGAGGAAATTGGTCAAGCATTATTTTTTTCTATTTAATAATATACGTAAATTAGAAATTTCATATTCCTAACTTAACCAAATTTATAATTGTAGATTAACCAAAAGCTAACTCGATTTCAAAGACAACACTTTCCTCAATATAACATTTTCAAGAAGATTTGTGTTGAGAACATTGCAATATGAATTGGTACAATATCTAGTAAGGTGACCCAACCCATGATAAACTTTGACGATGATGAAACCCCACACTTTGAAGATGAGTTCCTAGTTGCTAATGGTGTGAGTTCTGAAATGAAAGGAACTCCCTACTACAATCTAGCTGATGTTGTAGATGATGAACCATCAAGTGTGGATATAAATGGAAGTCATATGCTATGTTTAAAAAGATATAGTGAAAAATTAACCAGGTCAGCAAGATGTCCCAAGAAGAAGAGAGACTTATAAAATTTGAATCACTTATTAGTTGAGTTAAATAAAAATGCAATTTTATTTAAAGAAACAATTCAACACAATGATCTGTACACCATGACAGATTGTTTGGCAAAGTTAGGACAATTAAAGAACTTGACAACACAAGCTCTCCTAACTGTTTAGGACGCACTTAAAGAAAATAATGATAACAAAGCAATACTCATGATTTGGGAAGGGAATGCTCTTGTCGAATGGATATAATATGTTGTTAGCACGCATCCATGTTTTTACGTGACAAAAGCTTGGTTATAGTTTGCTTAGCTTATCATACTATTTCTAAATTTGGGTTATCGACAACGGTATGAGTTTGCTTGAAGCAGGTTTGATTTAAGTTGTTTTGCTTCACATAGTTTATTTTATGTTGTATGTTTTAGTTTGCTTTATTTTGTTAAAGCGTTATTATTTATGTCGTTCCAATTTAAATTTATTAATGAATTCAAATATCTGTAATTATGCAATCATGTCTAATTACTTGTGAGGAGTACTCCTTGATGTTTTATTTGACATGATAGACTTACAGCTTCAAGTTGATGGTGCTATTACTAAGATCACTCCATCTATTCTTTAAGAAAATTATTCCACGGATGATGAACTACCAATTAGGCGTCTAATGTTTGATAGTACATATATTGGACATCGATATGTGCTTGATGTCCTTGCTGGCCATCCAGACAGAGCGTACCAATGCTTTATGTTACCACCAGATGCCTTCGTAAGCCTTAGATGTCTACTAGTAAGCTGTGGACATTTGCGTGAAATAAATAATATGCTTGTAGCTGAGCAATTATGTATATTCTTGCTAGGAGTTGCACATGCTCATAATTACCGCTAATTGTGTGAGTTCTTCCAGCATTCATTATAAATAATTATCAAGTACTTCAATATGGTTATACGTGCTATTGTATCATTCACAGCTGAATTTATTAATTTACCACAGGGAGATGCAAAATGTCATCCATATGTACGTTCAAATGCAATGTTTTACCCTTACTTCATGAATGCATTTAGTGCAATTGACCGCACTCATATTCCTGCAGCAGTTAGTAACAACTTACATAATTGTTATCATAACTGAAAAAGCTTAACTTAACAAAATGTAATGACTGCAGTGTCATTTGATAAATAGTTTGTGTATGTAGCATATGGGTGGGAAGGTTTAGATGTGGATATGGGTGTGCTAAGATGGGTTGTGGAGAAATATCAGTTTGGAGTGCCCCACAATCATTATTACCCGGTTGATTCAGTTTATGCAAACACTGATAAGTTGATTGCACCTTTTCGAGGATATCAATATCACCTAGCTGACCATCGAGGAAGTACATCTAGAAGATATACAAATCAGTAAAAATTATTTAATCACTGACATGCCCAATTGCGAAATATGACAAAGATGACCTTAATTTGAAAGGAATATTTTCAAGTGGTGACACACCTGAGAATGTTTCATATTAGTGCTAAAGCTGATTTGTTTATTGCATGTGCAATTTTACACAACTTTATAGGTTAATATTATGAACATGATATGTATTTCAATATATCACAGATGAAAATAAAGCATGATACTGAACGTGACGAAGTTGAAATGTCAGATTAAGATCCTAATTTGCATATACAATAGGAGAAAGAATTTAAGGAGAAGCAATAATGTATGCCATCACAACAAATATGTGGAATGCTCGGGTAAGAATTTCTATATGCATTTATAATATTTCACATTTGAATACATTTTTTAGTTATTTCATGATTTTTTTTTTAGTTCAAATAATTTGTCAAAGAAATCGATCGTCATGAGGAAGTTACTCTCCAATGCATGAAATATCAACTTCTTTATCATGATGCAGTGTACTATCACTTAGTAGTCAATCGGTGTCCAAAAAAAATTATTCATGGTGTCATGTACCATTTCTCATTTTACTAGTTTCTATTGTATGATGTTATGTTGAGTTTATTATTTGGTATAGATTTATCTCAAATTTATAATCAACATATTGATGTAATTTAGTATTACTCTTTCTATTTTAAATCTTCAACTATTTTAAATTCTATAATCTGTCACCAAACAACTTATCAAAATTTAATAGAATTTAACATTGATCGTATCATACACTTTTCAGAATTTATAAGTATCAGAATTTACTAAATAAGAATTTACGGGATTTAATCCAATGATTTCAATCCCATTAAAGTTAATCCAATCCCATACCAAACACCCCTTAGGTTAACGGAGCAGCATCTCGCGCTCAAATATCCAAGAAATTGATCGGGGTAATTGAGTCATCGGCGCTCTAGCCGAAGTGCGAATATATCTAGGATGCTCATGCGAGATCGGGCGATATCGTCTTCCAGAGTTTTGTAGTCACGTCGTTGACTTCTCGTCGTCACCATCTCAATTTCTTTGTTGATAGAGAAAATCATCTGTTTGATTTGTTATATAAATTATTAGGAGAATATAGTTCTGGATCGCTTATAGCTTTTGCGAAAATTCGGCTTTTGGGAGTAGGAAACGTCACTGCATTGATATATGGCGAGAGGCTTGTATTTTGGGACTAAATCGTCAGCTAAATATAGTAAAGACTACTGGATCTCTAAATCAGCAGCCTTGACATCCGCCTTACTCGTCGCCGAAGTCATCTTAGTCGCATTAATCATCTACTTCGTCCCATGTAAGACAATGAAGCCTTTTCAGTATGTGTTAAGTAGGTTTACTTGCTAGGTAATTATCATGTTCTTACTGAACTTCGGGTTCCTTTTTTCTGTTTCAGATACTAAGATTGATTGGGATGCCTATATGTCACAGGTATTGAAATGCTATAAGATTCTTAAAACTTTGATGATAGGGGTTTTTTAAATAATTACGTTAGTTGTTCATTTTTGGATGTGTTTCTATTGGTGTCAAGGACAGGTTGATGGATTCCTGGGTGGAGAGAGGGACTACAGCAATCTGAAGGGAGATACAGGACCCTTGGTTTATCCTGCTGGATTTCTTTATGTGTATTCTGCAATAAAGTTTCTTACTGGTGGTCAGGTCCTTCCTGCACAGGTAACATTACAATTCTGTTGTATAATGTTTTTTGCTGTTTGTTGTATAGTTAGCTGCTCCTTTTAGAGTTGATTCTGATTCTCCTCTTGGCCAAAGTCTTGTTGAATTTCACCTCAGCGAAGATCAACTAATACTTCCTTTTCATTGTTATTTGAATTGTTTGTTTGTTTCATATTTTTTTGGGTGATATCTATGATGCTCTATTCTGCTTTTTTTTTTGCTTGTGCAATCTATTTTGGGGAGCTTTTGAATTAAGAATTTTTTATTTGCTCTGGAATACAATGACCAATGGACCATACTCCATATAGTTTGAAATAAACAAACTTTCTGCATAATGCACTATGATTCCATGGTTTGCATTGTTTTTGTTAGCCAAATTACTATAAATATGTCTTATACAACTTGAGAGACATAGCTAAAGATAGAGATTTTTATGTTTGACATGTGATAAAACTTGGATGGATAGATTGATAAATATGATTTTATCTTAGAGAGATGGTGTTTCACATATTGAAAATAAGATGATAAAAATAGACTTAAACAATTTGCAATTGCATTACTCATGGAGAGAATATAATGAACTAGGCATGGTGGTATACTTAAAGGGGAGTCCCTTCTGTCGCACCAAGTGTAGCTTTGCATGATAGCAGACTGAGCTATATCTTGAATATTTTGGAATGCATGCTTCTTAATTGAAAATAATAATGCAAAAGAGTTGTGCAGAGCTTCTCTTAGAGCATGATAAAATTCTTATGATGCGTCTTTATTTTTTTAGTTTTGCATGACTACAAGTTATCAATACATTGGATCTAACTTTGATTTCAAGAACCCAATGCAGTTTTTGTTTTTTTTTTTGTTTTTGTGAATAAAATTATTGATTATTACTTCCTAAATTTTTACCACAAGTTCTTTTCTTGTCCTTGCAGATTTTATTTGGCATTCTCTACATTGTAAATTTGGGGATCGTCTTTCTGATATATCAGAGTATTGATGTGGTATGTGTTAGCATGTGCGCGTGCCATCAAAATCTTTCATATTTATAAACTAATACCTAAGCATTAAAAAAAGAATTAGCAAACCCATGTATTTTAGTTTGATATAACCAAATAATTAGGAATTTAATAAATTTTTGAGAATGAAAGGTAGTTTTCTTGTTTTGCTTTTCAAGATTTGGGTGATATTATTGTAAATTGATGCACTTTGGTGTTTTATTTGTGGATATGTAAGATTTTGGTCTTACAAACAAAATTGTCTGAAATTTAATAATTTTTGGTTATGTAGGTTTTGTTTAATAGATTCTTGAACTTGTTGAGCATGAGAACTTTAAATCGGATGCATGGCAAAACTAGTAAAGTTATATTGAAGAGGATTAGAAGAGATTATGAAAATGTTAGTTATTGATGATAACTTAGTGAAAACACATGTAGTTTGCGCACGCCTATTGGAGGTTAGAAGATGCACTAATAGTGTGGTCAGATAAAATTGACGTTGAAGGATTATGAAGAAAAAATATTAGACCCAAGGTAATGTGGATTAAAGAAGTGCGGTAGAAAGTGTGGAAATAGAAGTAATACCAAAAGTGGCACTCAATATGAAACAATGGAGAATGAGTATTTATCAAGGTTGTGAAAATCGGATCGGTCAACGAACTGGAAGAAGGAGAGATTCACGGTTCGATCGGTTGAACCGGGGTCGAATCGGATGACGTAATAAATAATAATATTATCAAACATTATTAAAATTAACATAATAATTATGTCAATTTAATCTTAAAAATTTCATACTTCTAAGAATTTTGAGACTAAAAATTAAATAAAATTCATACATGTATAATATATTACATAATTTTAAAATTAAATATAAATATCTCCAATCTTCGATTTCAATTTATATTTAATAAAAATTCAGTTTATATATAATTATATAAATTTAATGTAAACAATTACTAATTTATGTTATATATTTAGGTATAATTTACATTTATAAATTACATATATATATTTCACATTATAAAACTATATTTATAAAGTCATATAATACTATTTTTTTATATTTTTTATTTTTCTTAATAGTATTTAATTTCACATTTAGAGAGAAGTTTTAGAACTTTAAAAATCATAAATAATTATTTTTATTTGAATAATTATAAATATACAAATAATTATAAGTTTAATAATTTTAAAAATTATTATGATTATTTTCTATTTGAATATTCTATATAAAATTCTGATGATGACATTTTGGGTTGGGCCTCAAGCAATTTCCTCAGCATTTCTTCCACCACGGTAAACTTTCTATCCATCTTTTCATGGACATATGAAATTTGATTTTTAAAATTCGAAATCTTTTTCCCAAATTCTGATTTCAGTTGGTCTATCTCCCCTTCCAAAACTTCTAATTTTCTTCCGACCATAGGTTCCAAGAATCGATGCGCTCTGATACTAATTTGATAGGATACACTTGTAGAAATCAAAGTTAACTTGGTTGAATTTGAATTTTAGTAAGGTTCAAAATCAGAAATAAGAAGAATTTTTGTGGAAACACTAGCGAGAAACGATTATACTGAGAACAGATGGAAGAAAACAATAAGATACAATGGATCCTCAATTGGAGAGGAGGATCTGACTCTCCCAAATCTTTGGATACCTCTAGAGTCCAAAAACAACATAGAAAAATAAAATCAGCAAAACATTTGATACGCTAACCCTAGGAAACATCCTACTTAGAGCATACAATCATGGAAATCTCTAAACAGCACCTCTTTTGAATTTTCCCTCTTAAACTTCATTAAATCCCACTTAATGCCGCCTATTGGACCCCACACAGAGGGGATGGGATCTGTTCTGGCGGAAGAGGAGTTCTTCCTCCTGTAGAATATAGCTGGTCTAGGTTGGACCGGTCTAATAGAAAAAATACAATGCGGTTTATCTAATTAGGTTTGCATCCAATATAAAGCCAAACACTACCAATTGACGAAAGAGACAAAGAAGATTCATCAGTAGCAAACCTCGCCAATTGAGCTTGGGAGCATCTATTAGGAAATAAAGAATTGGTTCAGCAAAGTTTAATTTAATACATTCAAGTTCAACAATCAAGCCTAGACAATAACTTAAACCATGCTTTGTTCCTCATCCTCCATCTATTCAGTCTTAAAATTTCTTACTTGGTCTATCCAACATGTTTGGTGCTGTTTTTTTTTGGTGACCCACGTGATTACCACAACATTGGCATGAAATATTGATGTAAATCTAGGAATTGCTTTATGAAATTAATAAAAGCTATTGAACAATGATAAAGTTAATCTTAAGGCGTCTCAAAAATGAAGACTCAAGGAAGCTCTTAGAAGCAAACGATGTTGAGGCAATCAATTACAACTAAATTTGCAAGTTCTTAAAATAACAACTTAAACAAAAGTAATGGAATGATCGATTCACCTCGAGGTCAACTAGAATCCGACGATTAACAAAATGATCGATTCACCTCGAGGTCCAAAGTAGCTCTTCTACTTCTAGGGTTGACGGAGGAAGAAGAACCACACGAGAAACAAAATCACTCCAAGGTAGACGGCGCAGACGATCCATAGTGGTGGAGAAGGAGGCGGCGGTGGTGGAAGTGGCCAGCTGGTTATGATGGTCCAACGTCCGGATGGGAGGTGCTCTTCAATTGATAGTGCTAGTTGATATCAGATCCGATTGAGGTAGCCGTCGGTTGTGAGATCCCAACCCGGGTAAGGATCAAAGAAAGGGGAGCGTAGAATATCGGTTCTTCCGTTGATATCCTCTACGAATCCGTGATCAATTTTCGGATCCGCCATTCATGATAGTATTGAATTGGGAGAATGAAGAGCTAAGGGAAGGGGAGGTGTAGCCGGCGGTAGAGGGGTGAGGGAAAGATTTGGGCCGTGGGCTTGGGAGGAGATGGGGTCACGGTTTGGGAGGGAGAGAGGAGAGAGGGTGAGGCTATTTTGTGGAAGCACTAAATCTGAATTTTAATTTCAGATTCCTAATAAGAAAGAAGAAAAAAGAATTAATTTCAAATTCAGGTTTTGAAATTAAAATTTGGGAGGGAGAGGCATTAATGAGGTATTAGGTGGTGATTATTGGCAATTGGAGAGAGAAAGAACGGAGGAGTTGCCGGCCATATGGGGAGGAGAGAGGGCTTGGAATTAATTAGGTGGGGCCACTAGTGAATAAATAAATTATGATCAAATCTGAACTTAAATTCATATTTGCTTTAATTTAAGAAAGCTTCCTAATTTGGTGTAATATGGGAGGGAAAGGGATTTGAATTTCAAATTTGGATTAATTCCCTTTAATTGACTTCCAAAATAGAGGAATACCATTTAGGAAAGGGAGTTAATCAAGGGAATTTTGAAATTCAAAAGAGGAGATCAAGGGGGGCCGTCGGCAAGGTTGGATGGCCAAAGGGGGTGGCGGGGTGGAGTCGGCTGGCTGGCGGTTGGCTCCAACCGGCGGTAGGGCAGGGAGGAGGGGTGGGGTTGCGGTGGAGGTAGGGCGGCTGGTGGGGGCTGGGTTGGGGCGGCGGGATGGGGCTGAGGTGGGGAAAACTGTGGGAGGGGAAAGAGGGAAGGGGCAGTGGAGCTTGGGAGGAACTTGAGAAGGGAGGTGGGGTAGGAGAATAATGGAGAGATGAGAGAACCCAACTAGAAAAATCCCTTCCTCAAGAACTCACTAAGAGATCTTGAGATTTCACTCAAGAACTCACTAAGAGATCATAAAACAAAATTTTCATTCATCCAATAATAATCATACAAAGCATGGAGACCCTTATATATGGGCCTCAAGTCTAAGAAAATATAAAAAGACACAAATGCCCACGGGGCTACAAAAGAGACTCACTACCCTCAGGGGTAAACTAGGAAATTGAAATAACATAAATAAAAATTACAAAATATATCAAAAGTACAGACTATGAATCGTGGCCATCGATCTACGTCTCCGTCGTTGGTACACGTGTCGAAATCTCTGACTGATATCCGCATCATTCTCCCCGGGTGGGAGAAAGCTCGACCCCGTCGAGTAGGTGTCCTGCGAACTCTCGTACAGCTCTAGAAGATCAGGGTCCAGTCTCTATATCTCCTCGCGATCCATCCATGTGTTTTCTGTCTCCGGCTTCCGTTTCCATTGAACTAGGTATCTTTGGCGCCCGCCATCCCAGATGGAAATGATTTCATCACTGAGTATGGTTTCTATCTTCTCCATATTAGGTAATGTGGGAATTTTAGGGAGTTAAGGTAGGCTCGGGATCTCACTTGGTATGATCTCACAAGGCTCAATATTTAGTGGATTTTCTGGGTTAAAATCAGGTCCATCAAAGGCTACTAGTTCCTCAATGTTAAACGTGGGATTCATGTTGAAACCTTCTGGAAGGTTTAATACATAAGCATTACTGTTTATTTTGGAAGTTATTTTAAAAGGCCCAGCGCTTTTAGCATGTAATTTCTTAACGGTCCCTAGCGGGAACTGTTCCGGACGAATCCGAATCATGACATAGTCTCCAACATCAAACTCCTTGAATCGCCGTTTAAGATCAGCATTAAGTTTATATTTATCATTACTTTGTGCAATTCATTTATTAATCTCTTTATGCAATTCCTGAAGATGAGATGCAAATGCAGATGCAGACTCTGACACTCTAAGCTTGATTCATGGGAATTAAATCTATTGGTTGCCTAGGTTGGTATCCGTATACAATCTCAGCTGGACTCATACATGTGGTCCGGTTAACTGAATTATTATAATTAAGCAAATTCGTCAATAGGCAATTTAGAATCCCAATCTCTAACGTGTTCGCCTACCAAAGTCCTAAGAAGGTTCCCAAGGCTCCTATTGACAACTTTCGTTTGACCATCCGTCTGCGGGTGGAAGGCGGTGGAGAACTGCAATTTAGTCCCCATCTTAAGTCATAATGTTTTCGAAAAATAGCTAGTAAATTTCATATCTCGATCCGACAAAATCGTTTTAGGGAGTCCATGAAGTCTGACAATTTCATCAAAGTACAACTTGGCAATCCTAGATGCATCAAACGTTTTGGAAAATGGGAGGAAATGGGTCATCTTAGAGAAACAATCTACTAATACACAAACTGAGTCGTGCTTCATAACGGTTTTGGGTAAACCTAAAACAAAATCCATGCTAACGTCTTGCCACAGGCAGTTAGGGACGGGAAGTGGCATGTAGAGACCGGTGTTTTGCTTTCTTTGTTTAGCCAATTTGATGTAGACACACAAGAAGAAATTGACGCAATGGATAGAACTTAAAACAAACTTTATTAAAATAAAAGCAGACAACTAAGACTTGACAAACACAACAAGAAATATTAGGAGAAATAAAAAAAATAAAAAGACGCTATCCTCAGACAACTGTCAGAGCGGGTTCCTCACATGCATCAAATAGTAGATTAAGTAAGAGAAGTGCATAAGACTAGCAAACCGATGGTCCACCACTGCAAGACTGTCCAAATGCTTCCAAATCAACCAAGACACGACACCCTAAAGTTGCTTCACTGTTGAGAAGAAGGATACAGATGGAGTGGCACTTGCGGAGAGACGAAGAGGTTAGAAGCCCGAGAAGAAAGGGTGGAAAGAGCTCGCAGGATTTCCGTAGGGGATGAGAAAAGAAGGGTGGAAAGAGCCCGCAGGATTTCCGAATAAACCCGCAGGTTAATAGCAAATATGCTCACCAAATATCAACTGATTTCTTTCTCATCATCTTCTCATATTTATAGGCATAGTAAAGGAATGCCAAAAGCCACCTTAATTAATGCTCACAACATCCCAAGCATTATAGGATTTCCAAATGCTATTTCGGAAAACAACCCAGCATTTCACGGAACCAAGGAGCCAACATCACGGTAAGCAAGCAGGCCGAGAAATCAAAGCAACACAACCACAGGAAAAAACACCCCAGCACGGAAAAACAGAGGCCGGTTGGACTCCCAAGGGGTAAAGCACACTATTATAAATTCTAATGCATTGAATTCAGCCACCAATAAAGAGCAAGTCACAGTTTTCCAAGAGACAAGAAGAAAAGGGGAAGGGGAAGGGACAAGGCTACTCCAAAAGTAAATCTTCTTAATGAGGTACCTTTTTGGATATTAATGAGCTACCAAACTTCAGCTCAACAACTTAAGAGAATGAGCTCAATGCCATATGCTCCAAACAACCAACCCGTGAACCATCATCAAAACAGCCAACCCGTGAACCATCAGTGGCCAAGGACCAATCGAGCCAGCAAACCAAAGGTCTACCAAGCCTTATGCACAATCTACCATGATCATTGGATGCTTTCACATCATTGAATAGCTAAAAAAGAAAAGAAAATAAAATAGAAAACAAAATATATTATTGTTCAAATAAAATAAAAAGTACAGAAATTCTTGATAACATCACAATTGACAGATATGACATCGTTTAACCAATCTACTAACATCTCGCTTGAGACTAGGCCAGAAAAATCTATGTTCAACTGCAGCAATGGTCTTTGCTTGCCCAAAATGCCCGACTAGGCCTCCAGCGTGTAGTTCCCACACAAGGAATTCTCGAAGAGAGGTGTTAGGAATACAAAGTTTTTGAGACTTAAATAAGTATCCATCCTCCAAAAGGAAATCATTAATAATACGATTGTTGCCACTTGTCAGTAGGGAATACATTTCATGAAAATCAGGACACTCCAAGTAATCCTCCTTAATTCGTTCAAAACCAATTACTTTCATTCTCATTCCACGAGTAACCATCATCCTACGGCTCAGGGCATCAGCGGCCTTATTCTCAATTCCTGCTTTATGTCTAATCGTATAAGTATACTCTTGCAGGAATTCAACCCAGCGTCCGTGACGGGCATTGAGTTTCTTTTGTGAGTTAATGTAATGTAAAGCCTCATGGTATGAAAATATAATAAATTCTTGAGGTAACAGGTAGTGTCTCCAATATCGCAGGGACTGAATGATGGCATAAAATTCTTTATCTTAAATAGAGTACCTTTCCTTGATATCATTTAACTTTTCACTAAAATAGGCAACAAGATGTCCTTCTTGAGCTAGAACTCCTATCCCAATACCTGATGCGTCACAAGTTACTTCAAAAACTTTAGAAAATCGGGGAGATGCATAACAGGGGCTTCAACCATTTTTCTCTTAGTGGCGGCTAGCGTCCAAGAAAATTCTTCTTTCTTCAAGCAGTTAGTTATCGGGCAACTATTATGCTGAAACTCCTAATAAATCTTTGGTACAGGCCACTCATTGATTGCTCTAACCTTTCCAAGGTCAACTGAAATTCCTTGAGATGATATTATGAACCCAAGAAAAGTAACATTATCTGTGAGGAACACACATTTCTTAGGATTAGCATATAATTGTTCTTTCCTCAACATCTCACAGACTTGTTTCAGATGATTCAAATGTTGGTCCACCGAGTTACTATATATCAATATATCATCAAAGTATATGATGACAAATTTTCCTAGGAAAGGTCGAAGGACTTGAGTCATAACTCGCATGAAGGTGCTAGGGGCGTTACTAAGACCAAACAACATTACCATCCATTCGTACAACCCGTCCTTAGTTTTAAATGCCATTTTCCACTTGTTCCTAGGGCAAATTCTGATTTGGTGATAACCACTTTTTAGGTCAATTTTAGAAAACAGTACGACTCCTGTCATCATATCTAACATGTCGTCAAGGCGAGGGATCGAAAAATGATACTTAACCATAATTTTGTTGATGGCACGACTGTCAATACACATTTGCCAAGAGCCATTCTTATTGGGGGTCAAAAGGGCAGGGACATCACACGGGCTAAGGCTCTCTTTGATGAATCCATGTTGCAGGAATTCATCTACTTGCTTCTTCAGCTCAGCATGCTCCGTGGGGTTCATACGGTAATGATGGAGGTTTGGTAGGGAAGCTCTGGGTACTAAGTCGATGACGTGTTTGATGTCTCTAAAGGGTGGGAGCTGGTTGGGTAAATTTTTTGGGAAGACATCAACAAAGGCCTCAAGAAGAGGTTTAACTTCATCGGGGACATGCTCCTCTTGATCAGCATCAACTTCTCTAGCTACTAGGGCATACATGGGGGATCCTTGGTTAAGCTCAACGTTCACTTCTTTCGCAGTCAAGAAGTGTAAGTCTTTACTAGGTTTAACGGGAGTGGCCTTAACTTCGATCTTGTTGGGTTTGGGTTGAGAAGGCACAAGCTTGATCTTTTTACCATTGTGCTCGAACACGCAGGTGTTGGTCCTACCATATATATGGACGTCATTATCAAATAACCACGGGCGACCAAGAATAATATGTCCTACGTCCATAGTCAAAACATCACACCAAATTTTGTCCTGATATCTAGCAAAATCTATGGGAATTAGGCTTCGATCCTTTATCTCAATGGTCGTTGATTTTATCCAATCGACCTTGTAGGGTTTGGGGTGAGGTGTCGTTTTCAGATGAAGTGTTGTTATCATTGCAGATGAGACAGCGTTGATGCAGCTCCCGCTGTCAATAATGACTTTACAACTCTTGTCTCCAATTTTAGTAAAAGTGTGGAAAATAGCAGTCCTACGCCAGTCGTCACTCGGTGTAGGTTGGGACAAAACACATCTCACCACTTGCAAATCCACAGGGTCACATCACAAAAGAAGTCGTCTTCGTCCTCAACGTGATGGATTAAATCAATGTCAGGTTCGACCTCTTCTTCTTCAACTTCCTCAATTATAGTAATTTTGTATGGGCTAGAACATTGAGAGGCAATGTGCCCATAACCATGACACCGATAACACTTAGTCCTAGAGGTTACCTTGGAGGTATCGCGTTCAGGAGTTTTTCCCTTAAGGTCGGGACGAGATTAAGGTTGACTTGCATTAGGTCGGTTAACCACAGGACCCGCAGGTCGGGTTTGAGGTTGACTGGAAGAAGCTCTATAGGGGTTTGAATGGGAGTCAGGATGCCGAGAGTGAGAATGGGTCCTAGACTCCTCATGGTCAAGCACTAAGCTACAGGCTGCTTCCAAAGTGTCAATTCCTCTAGCAAAAAGCTCATTTCGTAGGTCCTCTCTTAAGCCAGCTCTAAACATAGAAAGGATTTGGGCTGGGGTAGTGGTTTCTTCACCACTACAATGAATTAGGTAATCATCAAAGGCAGAGATATAATCCTTGACAGGTTTACTCCCTTGGGTGAGCCTGTTCCACTTATCTAAGAGTTTAGGGTAGTAGGAAGAGGGTAGATATTTTCTCTTGAGTTCCTGTTTCATGGTTCTCCAGTCGGTGATAGGATGCTCTCCTCGGGCTTCACGCATGTTCTCTAAGTTTGTCCAGTAGTGATTTGCTCGGCCCGCCAGCTTCATCTCCGCAAATCTAACTTTTTGTTCTTCTGAGATACTGTACCATTTGAAATAAGTATCCATCCCTTTTATCCAGTCTAAGAAAATTTGCGGGTCGAGGGTACCGTCATAAGTAGGTGCGTCTATTCGAATGTTCATAAGCAGTTGAGCATTGTTATCTCTCCCAATGGGTTCACGTCTTATAGGGTCTTGGTTCGGTCTAATGTTATGATGATAATGGTCCCTATGCATTCCATATTCAGTCCTAGTCTCATCACCATATGGGGAGTGTGGTCTAGACGGGGTGTAAATTGCAGGGTTTCCTAGATGCTCAATGTTATCAAGTCGCTCGCTCATTTGGCGTCTAAAGTCTGCTAAATCAGTTTGGGTGTTCCTAATTTGCTGGTTAACCGTCCCAAGTTGACCCACGATAAGGTCCAGCGTTGCTTGAATGTTTTCCGAATCCATGGGAAGTTACTAGGGCCACTAGGGTGGGTAAAGGGGACAAAGGCAGCACCTAAACACTAGTTTAAAATGCTCCTAACACAACTAAATGGTGCTGATTTATGTTGGGACAGCAAACTATAGTTGTTGGCTAAGTGGCCTAAGGGTTTAGAAGGGGTTTTATGATGTGGACAACACTTAAGCAATGGAGTAGACTCAATTAAAATGATGTAAAAAGTGCAGGAATGTAATGGGCAGCAAGCAAAATCAATGAATTAAAATAACTATACGATGGTAAGCATGCAAACATTCATGAAAAAGGCTAGATGAATTCCTAGGATGACTTCTAGCACATATGACACATGCTAGCCATGCTCTAATACCAAGATGATGTAAATCCGAGAATTGTTTTATGAAATTAATAAAAGTTGTTGAGCAATGATAAAGTTAATCTTAAGGCGTCTCAAAAATGAACTCAAGGAAGCTCTTAGAAGCAAACGATATTGAGACAATCAATTACAACTAAATTTGCAAGTTCTTAAAGTAACAACTTAAACAAAAGTAATGGAATGATTAGTCAACTAGAATCCAACTGTTAACAAAATGATCGATTCACCTCGAGGTCTAAAGTCGCTCTCCTACTTCTAGGGTTGACTGAGGAAGAAGAACCACGCGAGAAACGAAATCACTCCAAGGTAGATGGCGCAGACTATCCGTAGTGGTAGAGAAGGAGGCGGCGGTGGTGGAAGTGGTCGGTTGCTTATGATGGTACAACGTCCGGATGGGAGGTGCTCTTCAGTTGATAGTGCTAGTTGATATTAGATCCGATTGAGGTAGCCGTCGGTCGTGAGATCCCAACCTGAGTAAGGGTCAAAGAAAGGGGAGCGTAGAATATCGGTTCTCCCGTTGATATCTTCTACGAATCCTTGATCAACTTCCGGATCCGCCATTCATGATAGTATTGAATTGGGAGAATGAAGAGCTAAGGGAAGGGGAGGTGTAGCCGGCGGTAGAGGGGTGAGGGAAAGATTTGGGACGTAGGCGTGGGAGAAGATGGGTCACGGTTTGGGAGGGAGAGAGGGGAGAGGGTGAGGCTATTTTGTGGAAGGACTAAATCTAAATTTTAATTTCAGATTCCTAATAAGAAAGAAGAAAAAAGAATTAATTTCAAATTCAGGTTTTGAAATTTTAAATTAAAATTTGGGAGGGAGAGGCATTAATGAGGTATTAAGTGGTGATTAGGTGGCAATTGGAGAGAGAAAGAATGGAGTGGCCAGCCATATGGGGAGGAGAGAGAGTTTGGAATTAATTAGGTGGGGCCACTAGTGAATAAATAAATTATGATCAAATCTGAACTTAAATTCAAGATTTGATTTAATTTAAGAAAGCTTCCTAATTTGGTGTAATATGGGAGGGAAAGGGATTTGAATTTCAAATTTGGATTAATTCCCTTTAATTGACTTCCAAAATAAAGGAAGACCATTTAGGAAAGGGAGTTAATTAAGGGAATTTTGAAATTCAAAAGAGGAGATCAAGGGGGGCCGTCGGCAAGGCTGGATGGCCAAAGGGGGTGGCGGAGTGGAGTCGGCTGGCTGGCGGTTGGCTGCAGCCGGCGGTAGGGCAGGGAGGAGGGGTGGGGTTGCGGTGGGGTTGGGGAGGCTGGGTTGGGGCGGTGGGATGGGGCTGAGGTGGGGAAAACCGTGGGAGGGGAAAGAGGGAAGGGGCAGTGGAGCTTGGGAGGAACTCTAGAAGGGAGGTGAGGTAGGAGAATAATGGAGAGATGAGAGAACCCAACTAGAAAAATCCCTTCCTCAAGAACTCACTAAGAGATCTTGGGATTTCACTCAAGAACTCACTAAGAGATCATAAAACAAAATTTTCATTCATCCAATAATAATCATTACAAAGCATGGAGACTCTTATATATGGTCCTCAAGTCTAAGAAAATAGAAAAAGACACAAATGCCCACGGGGCTACAAAAGAGACTCTCTACCCTCAGGGGTAAACTCGGAAATCTAAATAACATAAATAAAAATTACAAAATATATCAAAAGTACAGACTATGAATCGTGGCCATCGATCTACGTCTCCGTCGATGGTACACGTGTCGAAATCTCTGACTGATGTCCGCATCAAATATATAGCATAATTTTAAGTATCTTTTATGTACTTAATTGGAATGACGCCAGAAACTTAAAGACTTGTGAACTCTAATACACATTTCCAGCCCTTTCCGTGATATTTTCGTTTACTTTTATTCTTTATGTCTTTATTTCTATCTTTTCTTCCCCTTTTTGTTAATATCTTTAGCCTTCCTAACTTAATAACCTTTATAACCACGGCAGGTGACAATGGTTTATTTTTTCAACTGTTAGGTATCTATTTTTAACCAAGGTTAAAAAATTTCAGTAAAACTTAGATTAATTTGGGTTCGTAAAGTCTCAAAGGTATGCTAATGATATCATGCAATTTTGTCCTGTTTAATATCATATTAGATGACCTCAGTTGAAGTGTGTGTGCTTTTTCTTTCCTTAAATCTATTTTACTTATATGCTTAACCATATCTTTTACCGTTTTATTAGTCTCATATGGGTTCTCCTGCCCTTGACTGGTTATCCATTTGGTGCAAATTGCAGCTTCCTTGGTGGGCATTTGTGTTGCTTTGCCTGTCAAAGAGAGTTCACTCAATATTTATGCTTCGCCTATTTAATGACTGTGTTGCAATGACTATGCTTCATGCTGCTATGCTTTTGCTTCTCTATCAAAAATGGCATTCCGCTTTAATAATCTTCAGGTGATTATGATGTTCTTGAATGTTATTCCATCATTGAAAATTATCTATTGATCATGATTTGTTTTCATGCACATTGGAATTAGTTAATGCTATTTAGACTACTTTAATTGTATTCTTGCGACAGTGCAGCTGTATCAGTGAAAATGAATGTTCTCCTTTTTGCCCCACCCTTGCTTCTGCTTGTGTTGAAGGTACATCAATTTTGCATCTTGGAACTTCTTGGTTTATGATCTTATATTTATTTCCATCTTCCTGTTGTTTGAATTTCTGTGGTATAGGCTCTGAGTGTTAAGGGTATTTTATCCTGCTTGTTATCTGCTGCATTGGTGCAGGTATGTTTCCAAACTCCTTGGTATTGCATTGAAAGCTCTTCGTGTCTTTCATAACTTTTAGCTGAACTCTTTCATATAATGCATAATCAACATCATCATTATTACAGTTATGTAAGGTGGCTTTATAAATCCTTTTCTTAAATTCATTTTTGTGGTGTGCTAAAAAGAAATACATCACACCTCTTATAATGCCATTGGCATATTATATGTTGTTTACAATATCCAGTTTTTAGATAGCTGATTTTCAGCTTTTGTTTCAATCTAATGTTTATAAATTTCACGTTCTGCGATGAATTGTTTTGCTTTCTAGTTAGATATTTTTCTTTTGAAATTTTCTTTTGCTTTATAGTTGGATATATATGATATTGCTATTGCTCTCAATATCCATAAGCCAATTTTTTTGGCAGATAGGTTAGTGATTCATAGTGTTTTCAGGTGAATTATTGAATGAAGAATTGCTGCATATGATATAGTTGTGGGCCATAAATGCTCATGATCATTAGATAGAATTTTGTATCCTGATATTTTCTTTCCATCATGCTTGCGATTGAGGTCCTGATATAGTATGGCTTTTGCTCACATCGCTTTTGTCGCACTCTAGCTCAGCCTTTGCATAGACATTGTTTGGCTTTGTGTTTATTTGATTCGATTTTTACTGCACTATATACACCCAATGATCCAAACTCAGACTTCTCCGACTTGGCCGCATTTTAGTTGTCTGCATCTTTTTGTTTGCTCAGTCTAGTACACACTAGCCTCGAGCAAACTCCTCGTTCATCGACTTCGATGGTTGTAGCACACACTAGATATAATGCATGGTAGTCACAATGCAAAATCTATATATATATATATATATATAAAAGAAGAGCAAGCAAAAAATTGTATTTTCATTTCATTTCTCAAAAATTGAGTTATATATGCCCTGGAGGCCAAAAAAAAAAGCAAGGCAATCTCAGTCATTGGTTGTATTCACCTTATTACTCTCCCCGAGGTGTCAGACATCAACTTGAAGAAAAGATCCTTGTCCTCAAACTAACTGTTCAGCTCTTTGGAGGTGACAGCTCATCTAAACAATACTCGATCCGCGAGCTGAACCTCTTGCTAAGGATTTCATGGTGCCATGGAGTGTGGAAGGAGGGAACCCACTTCTCTTTTTTCACTCTGAATTTGACTGCTTGTGAGGCAAGTTCTTCATCCAACTGCTTCCTTGCCGACTCCTTAGCCTCCTTCAAAGCGACGTCGTTCTCCAGCTCCACCTGGTGAGTCGCTTTCATCTTTACCAACTCAGCTTTCAAGGACTCAACCTCTTTCTCAACTGCCTACCTCATGGCAAATTCATCGCGGAGAACAAACTTTATATTTTTGACATTTCCTACAGGACTCAACCTCTTTCTCAAATGCAAGCTCGTCCTTTGGAATTGCCTTCAAGTCCTTATCTATGGGGGCCGAAAAGTCCACCTTCTACATGTCAAACATCTTCCTTGAAGGGTGTAATGTCTACTCCTCTCCTTAGAGTTGTCCGTGATCTTAGGCCTGTTCTCAAATCTAACCAGTCCCTCGCCACAACTTGAGGCGAATTCGTTCTCCGAGAGGAGATTACTTGCTGGCCCTTACCTTCCACAGGCTTGGGCTTGGGCTTGGGTTTTAGCACCTTCTTGGCTTGAAAAAAAAGTCGAGTATTCAACTAGAATTATTCCCTTGCTTACAAAAGGGGGCGAAACTACAATAGCCGGGCGAGCAGGGGCGACTTCAGATAGCTCTACCTCTACCATGGTGAGCCGACTTTGTCCTTCTTGAGGCTATATTGAGGGTCCAATAGCGTGAATAGGCACAACCTTCACTAATATGCAATGATCACAAGCTTCTTCTTCAGATGAGGCTTCTCCTTAGCACCTTCTAGCTATTTCTTCACCACCTCCACTGGTTGGCAAGTAGGAGAGATCTCCTTATCCTTTGGAGGTCTCTCTTTCGGACTCATGCATGGGTCTTTTCCTATCTTCCTATACTTATTTTCTCCTTCCTCGGCTAAGGGATCATCGCCATGGAACTCCAACTCATTAGGGTCCTTTGAGTGTGTACAACTTGACATGCCACATGCAAAGAACATCCAAAGCCAACATCAAAGCGAGATGAACACTCAAAGAAAATTTGCTCAAATAAGATGTGTGCTATTTACTGTATAGGGTATAATACATGCACAACATGTTCATGTGGTTACTAACCCACAGTGACCCCCTCCTCTATTAAGATGGTCAAATGCACGAGCTTCCTACTCACTTAGCTCATACACCACATCCTTCGTGAAGTGAAGGGCATTGGGTGAATCAACACTGCCCATTCCCCCATAAACTTAATGAAGACTAACTTTGATTTCTAGTACCTGACCTTGTTCTCCAGGTTGCCCATCCTCATGCGAACTGAGGAGAATCATATGTTGCCTTCCTTGAAGGCTTTGACAACAAATACATGGTATAACAGGTTTGTAATTGAGTTTGGCATGATGTGTAGTCACGAACCCATAGAAATTTATGATCTTGAACAACTCCCAACAAAGTGGGTCATAGGTTGAGCTTGAAATGATCACAAGGGATGCACATCTTGTCCTCGTGGAAAGTGCTTAGATGCTTATCTTCAGTGAGCACTCAGACATTTTGATTTGCATCCTTGTAGTAGTACCCGAAGAACATCATGTCGGTGAACCTCTCAGTTGGCTTTGAGGCTTGATGATACTCAGACTCGATGAACGCTTTGTGGTTCCTTCTCAAAGCCGCCTTCTCAGGAGGAAACACATGCTCAAGTGAAAGCGAGAATAGAGCAAAGAGAGAGGAAGCACTGAGTTTAGAACACAAAGATAGTGCCACTCTTATCTAGGCTAGCGGGCATTTATGGAGTAGTAACTTGGGTTTCGATGCTCTAGTCACATTTACCAGTAATACTTCATATTAGGGGAGTAAGTATGCCTAGTCGGCTCGAGCTCGACTCGTTAACGAGCTTATCTAACCACAAGCTCGAGCTTATAATCGAGCTCAAGCTCGGCTCAGAAACTCGTTGAGCCGCTCAATTAAATAAAATTAGCATTATCTAATAAATTTTAATAATTTTAAATTAATTCTATATTAAAATATAAATATTTAGAAAAAAAATGATTTTTTAATTTAAAACTAAGAAATCGAGCTCAATAATCGAGTCGAGCTTAATCTTTCTAAACGAGATCGAGCAATCGAGTCGAGCTTGTGCCTATGAATTTTTTAACGAGTTGAGCTCGAGTTCAGTAACAATTAAACAAGCTTAGCTCGATTAGGTAGATACCCTACTCGACTCATTTACACCCCTACTCCATATTTCTCCCATATCTTCATCATTACGAAAATATTCATCATCTTTTCTATAACTCACGCTATACGGATTGCCCTTATAAAAAGAGTAAGAAGTTGCATTGACTTGCAAAATCAAAGAGTTGTTCTCGATCTACATCACCAATGGTCATTATTGACTCGCTTTACTTAGAGTTTTCCTTGACTTGCCTGATGAAGAGTCAAACCAAAAATGTTAAGGTGTTGAATCGCTATCAATGGAAACAATAAATGATGAGTCGCCATACATAGAAAACTAGAAAACAATAAAGCAAAGTTAACAAAGAAAACATACAACTTTTCAAAAGAGTACGTATATACTTAAAAAAATAATTACTTGAACATTTTTTACATTACCTTTTTTTTTACATAATGAGGCGAGCGTACTCATCCCCTTAAACTATAATATACAAGGGATCTAATGATAGCTCGGGAGGCACAACTCCTTTCTCTTCCACGTGTAATAGAGACCTCGTCACTTGCTTCACTCGCCCTCTTTGAGGCCCAGGTCTTCCCTCGGGCTTGCTTTGGATGATGTTGAGCATCTTCTCCCCTAGGTTGACTTGCTCTAGGTGTAGGCGGGGTGCCAAAAACAAAGGCATCCCTTAGGTGGGGGCTTTTGCATCTAGGTTACCATTTAAGAGAAAGATGTTTGGAGTCATTATGGTCATCGTAATTGGGTTATTGGAAGTTCTTTGGTTGAGTTTGCCCTAGCTCCTTAGCTTGTTGACCCTCCAAGACCTTATCAATCTTAGTCATATACTAAGCTTATGTAGTGAGTGGTGCTTGAGGGTGTAAACGAGTGCTTGAGGGTGTAAACGAGTCAAGCCGAGTTTGAGTCATGCCTAACTCGAGCTCGAGCTAGGCTCATACGTTAAAGACAAGCTCGCGAGCCAGCTCACGAGCTCACCGCAAAAAAATGGGTTAACCGCCGACGCAATCACAGCCGAAGCCGAAGAAGAAGAAGACTTGCATTTTTTCATCGATGGGAAGAACATTCTATTTGGTTTTTCTCCTGTACAGAAAAAACCTGCAGCTTTTATCTCTTGATAATTAATGCTTGCAACTTTGGGAACATTTCCTTCAT
Organism: Dendrobium catenatum; assembly: GCF_001605985.2. Classification (NCBI taxonomy): domain Eukaryota; kingdom Viridiplantae; phylum Streptophyta; class Magnoliopsida; order Asparagales; family Orchidaceae; genus Dendrobium; species Dendrobium catenatum. Next base: position 582,805 of record NW_021319438.1, read on the forward strand.
ATTTTATATAATTTTTTTGAACATGTCGTTGCTTTAGTAATAATTAAAGCTGTAGCATTTATTAGGTGTAGTATTTGGGCTGTTTTTTAATTAGCTATGAAGTTGTTGTTTTAAACTTTCAAATGTAATAAAAATGTTAATAATAAAAAAATACATATAGTAATTCGAGTCGGCTCGTGAGCTCCTAAGTCAAGCCACGTCAACCTCGAACTCGTGGATCGATAAGCTCGGCTTGCGAGCTCGTTATCGAGTCGGTTCGAGCCGACTCGGCTCACTTACACCCCTAGTGGCGCTCATTGCCTTGCAATGCTCACTGCCAGTGGAGTTGTTCCAGTGGTATAGAGGTAAGAGGATATGAAAAAAGGAAATTCTTTGTCCAAGAGATTCAACATAATCTCTAGTAGTCCTATCATGCAAATATACTATTTTGGCATGAAGCCAGACGCCAATCGAGTCAACGATGACGCCTCAAAACTCACTTGGTGGGTGTTCTAAGAAATCGCTCAAGGTAAGTGGACTTTTGGCTTGCTCAAGGTCGGTGACACTCGACCGTCATATATGGCTTGCTAAGAAATTGCGAAAGAACTCTTATCTTCACGAGTTGTGGCCTCTAGGATCACATTCGTTGTAGCAGGCGCTTCGCTTTCCTTCATAGCATAGACTCGCCTTTTGTGCCTTTCAGAAAGGGACACATCATCGAAGCTTGATGTGAGTATTGCCCTCTCCAAACTTTCATCTGTCTCTACTGCCTTGCTCTATTATATTTTCAATCTTTCTCATTGTAGATGTCGTTGGCTTGCTCAATTATGGGCTAATGGGAAAGCTTGCCTCAATAACCACCATCTTCTTCTTGCTCTCAATCTGCTTGCGCTTGTGGAGTACTTTTTTCAACTTCTTATTGCTTTTGTTAGCAAGCCTTGAAGGTCTGGATTAGCCATCTTAAGTGAGTTAGTAGCATAAACTCAAGGGCTAAAGGAAAGACGTGTAGCTATATCGTTGCACCTTATTGTTATTTATAGTTGAAGATAACACAAGACATCAAATTAATGTCATAATGAAGAATCTCTAAAGTGGGTTCAACTTTCGAGGCAACAATAATAACAAGGTGGTAACTCTTACTTGCTCTCCTTTTATATTGTTTGGTAAAAATAATAAATCTTTCATCTTTTCCAAGGAGCAAGTGAATCGGGGAATTAATTGTATACTCATACATGCCTATGTATCTAGTAGGTTTCCATCAAGGAACTCAATCAGGGTGGTTATATAGTCAAGTTGGCAGTCGCCTAAAAGGAGTATGACCCCGCAAAGTAATATCAAGTGTCAGTCCATGGTCAAGTAGCTACTCTCCCTTGTAGATTTTGTAGCGTGCATACTCATCTTGAGAGAACATATTGATGATGCAATCATTCTTGGTGAGCTCCTACAAAAGTGTTGCTAAGATTTGACCTTGCTCTGAGGACCACTTGCCTTAATTGAATCACCCACAGTGGCTATCCGCAACCTAGGTTATTCATTTACTGTAGACATCCTCGATCAAGCTACAGAAAGTGCACACCTTTAAAGCTTGTGACTATGACTTCACTTGTCAGACTCTTTGGCTTGTAGCTACCATCATTTAAGGGACTCGCCCCATGCTTTCAGGGACCTGACGTTTGTTCCTAAGATCTCACCTCTTGTTCCTAAGGACTTCCTCACACAAACTCGCTCTGTAAGCTAGATCCAGGAGACTCATTCAGGACACTGGCCCTCAAAGCCTTGCACAAGGCGCTCATTGAAAGGAGGGGGCCACATTAGAGACAGGGAGGGACCCACATGTACCTCACCCAGCCAATCCATAAGTGGTGTTAGTTTATAACTATCAGATCATGTATTATTTGTATAGATATTTTTTCTAGATATGACCATTTTTGTAAGCCGTCTTAACCTTATAAGTAAGGGATGAAGAGACATTTTGGGTTTTTATGTTGTTGGGTATATTTATTAAGACACTATAGCTTACCACGTACTCTCCATACTAATCTCATTTATTGTTCATAGCATCTCATTTTGATATGACCAATAGTAGTAATCAAGTTTGAGCAAGCCCCTTTTTTCATTTGGCTATAAAATTTGGTAGTTGAAAGAGTATCTAGCTTGGTGGTATGAATTTATATATTAAACTCATAGATGAAGTCAAACATCACATACTTCGAAATAGAATTGCATCACAATGCCCTAGATAGTCATGGTAGTGGTTAGAAACATACAGGTTCCGTTGACTTTTGGTATCATTGAATTTCATAGCAATGACATAATTTAGGAATCTTCTACATCCCATGAATCAAAATCAAGATTGTGTTTGCTTTGCATGTGGTCAATTTGGTGTCCCAACTTTTTCTTCTCCTTTGAGAAAGGTTTTCAATTTTTGGGACCAAATAAGCTAATTTTCTCCATTCAATTTGAATAGAGTTTGATGATTTGGTATTTGCCTACTAAGGTTTGATTAGGACCATTTGATTGATCAATATCTTTTAATACAGAAGACATTTTCTTTAAAAAGAAAAGAAGAAATTTTCTCTCTTGAATAGTTGAATGTTGGTGGTTGATTGTAGTGGAGCCACGTGTGCTTATGGTGGAGTAATAGGAGGTGGAGGCAGGAGAAAGGTGGAGCATGGAGGTGGAAGAGAGGGAGGGTGAGAACTTTTGAGGATGTTGGAATAAGGAAACAAAAAAAAACATGCTCATGCTTTATTTGTTTGTACATCTTTGATACCATGAAGAGAATAGAAATAGTTAGTATTTCCTGTATATTTCATTAGGGCTCTTGCTGCTCTATTATACAATAAAATTCTAGTTTACTCTCGATAACTTCTACATATGGTTACTAATAATTGTATTGGAATTAAAGAAGTTATTCTATAGTATACACATTTATTTTCTTGAAATTTGATGGAGGTTTCTACCTCTTGAAGAGGCATACGGATTGTCTACTTGTCCACAATGATGAAATGACAACTTTGCAATCACACATATCACCAGACTGGACTTTGAAACCACCAGCACTTATGGATTGCGTGAATTTCATACTTTTATCAGAATATAAGCTATTGTCATGCTTCTCTAAATATGTGGTCGTCATTTCCTCAACCGTATTTTGATAAATGGTCTGGCACTTTGTTGATTATACCTTTTGCAAGAATGCTTCTTCCAAAATGCAATTATTGTTATTTTTTGCATTGGTTGTATTACATTCTATTATCTTGGGTCTATTGTTTAGAGTGATTGTGAAGTAGATGTGGATATTATTAGTAGAATTCAAGTTGGTTAGTTGAAGTGGAGGAATGCATCGGGCTTGTTGTGTGATAATAAATCCCACTCAAACTTAAGAAAAAAATTTATAAGATGGTGGTGAGACCGACAATGCTTTATGGTGCAGAATGTTGGCCATTAAAAGAAAAGCATAATATTAAGTTTAAGTGTTGTTGAGATGAGTATGCTCAGGTGGATGAGTGGATTTCCTCTTAGAGACAAGATAAGAAATGAGCATATACGTGAAAAGGTTGGAGTAGCTCCAGTAGAAGATAATATTAGAGAGTTGCCTTAGATGTTTTGGTCACTTACTTTAAATGGCGGCCTTCTGATGACCTGATTAGGAAAGTAGATGTATTAGATTTGGCTTATGTTAAGAAAGGTAGAGGTAGACCTAAAAAGACTTGGTTAGAAAAATATTAGAAATGACATTTCTTTATTAGATTTAAATGAGAATTTGACTCTTAACATGACACAATGGAGAAAAAAGGATTCATGTAGTTGACCCTATATAGTAGGATAAAGTCTTGATGTTGTTGTTGGTTGTATCACTTTCTATGATTTTCTTAATTTTCCACTTCATCAGGCTTTGGGTACGGTCAAGTGACATTTTGTATGTTCTAATCTGAGTGCCTTTTGACACTTATTTTTTTTGGTATGGAATACTTATATTGGCATTTAATTGGGTTTGTATGGGATGATACCGAGCATTTTATGATCCAAATTGTTTTTATAGGAACAGTAATTTGGTGCCATGTGTTGCAGGTTGTCTTGGGCTTGCCTTTTCTATTGTCATATCCGAAGGCGTACATTTCTAGAGCTTTCAACCTTGGTCGAGTCTTCATCCACTTCTGGTAAATTTTTAGTATGAAACTTGCTATTCTGTTTCTTAAGGCGCAATGCTTTCATGTATGGAAGTGCAAATCATACAGTAGTTCTCATGTTAGCAATTTATTTGAAGTCAAATTCTCTTTATGTTTGTGCAATATTTTTTGTTCTTACGTATTGATTAGGAATTATTTGTTCAGCATTCAGCTCTCTCATCTATGCAGATTGTTATAGTCAATGTTGTTTGCGCCATTTTAAAACTGTGTTAGTTTGTTTCCGATGCTATTTTCTAGACCTTCATTGTCAGTTTTTCACCAGAAGATCATAGCTACTTTTGTTGTACAAGTGCCCACATTTACAAGCTTACGTTTAGAAGGCTCTATGTCTGTAGAAATAACAAATAATAATATATTTGAAAATCCAAAAGTTAGTTGTCATATCTCTTTAAATTTGTAGACATCTTGAGATTTTTAAATTAGAGGCTATTAAGTCCATTTGTTCTTTAATGCCATAAGGGTTCTTCCATTTATCAAGAATTCAAGATGCTTCTTTTAGAAGTATTGACTTTTCGAATGCTTATGTCTTATGGAATGGGGTGTTTGGGATAAATCTACATGTTTTCCCCTTTACTTTCAATTGATGTTTCATTATAAGAATTTAGTGAAGTTGGAGAGAATTATTTTCAACTCAATGCAGTTTTGAAATATTCATGCAGCTGAATATTAGCTAAAGAACAAGTAAAAGGATACCTACCGCAGCAAGGCTCTCCACTGTTTTTTTTGGTCGGATTCAATTTTCTACAGTATATAAATTGAAATTCTATGATTTTTGTACATATCTGCTGGATTTAGTAGTTTGTTAGACTATCTATGCAAATAATATTTATGATCTTAATTAAATAAGGTTCTTTTGGGTCAACGAACTAATGTGGTTTTTAAAGAGAATATAATCCACGTGTGCCTCTGCCCCCAACTGTTCTATCTTTAGGACATTTGCTCAAAACGTATCTGTATTCATGCAGTCTAGTGAAGGCGCACCCTTCATTAGAAAGTTCATAATTTTTTCTCTGTTGATGCTTATTTGGAAAATAAGCTTTATTTTGGGGGTTTTAAAGATCATTTTTAATAAGTAGTTAAAAAACCCTTTTTTTGAAAGACTTTTTACGCTGTTTGAATATTACTACTACATACATATATCTTAAGTAAACAAGCTTGAATTCAATGGTATCACAGTTATACGCTTATTTTGATGTTTTTATATGTTACTTGCCTCATATTCATTTATTTCATTCTTTCAGGTCTGTTAATTTCAAATTTGTTCCAGAAGAAATATTTATCTCAAAAGAACTTGCAAGTGCACTGCTGGTTATTCATCTTACATTGCTTTTAATATTTGCACATCACAAATGGTGCAAGTAAGTGCTTGATCTGTTCGATTGTTTTTTTTAATTGCCAGTTTTCTGTGTTATGTCTCTTAAAATTTCTTTTTTCTGATGTGATTTGCTAAGAGGCCTGAACTTTTTGGTATTGCTTTTTTTTTTTCTGTTTTTAATTTTTCTGGTTTTACTTTGTTTATGTTATTGCTTGAAACAAAAGCATGTTTCATTTGTATTATGCATTTATTAGTTTCAAAAAAGGAAAAAAGTTGCCATGATAAAATCAGAAATTATGCTCCGTCAGGATAAATAATTAAAAATAATCTGAAAAAATAATAGCACAACTAAAAGAAATAATTTAAATTTTATGAGGTCAACCCAATCCAACCATAAACTAAACCCTTGTCAACTTTACCCAAATATGAATTCACCATCCCAATAGAAATCATGCCTTTTCCTCTTTCACTCGTTGATCTAAGATATGAGAACATCTTAAATTTGTCATCTTCTTGCAAGGGGTATCTCGCTATCGTTCTAACTTCAAACTCCAGTTCCCCAGATGTCACTCAAACCCAACCCTTTACGCCCTTACTTTCCCTACAGCTTCTACTGTGAGCACGAATGTGCTCTAGTGTTCTTCTGCGGTGCTCGGAATAGTGTTGTGTAGAAGGTTTGCGTCATCGAGGACCTTGGCGCGGGGATGTTGATGAATGGAAATTTGTGTCATGTGTTGAGTAGGTAATTTTTTTCTGAGCATGTCTGCTTTTTGTGACCTCTAGTTTATGAAGGTGACAATATATGATCAGAGCATCGAATGTGCGATTTAATTTGGTTTCACATCTATTTGCGGCGGAGGCTGACTAGGTCATACTTGCACATTTAAATTGTGTGCTATGAATGAAAGTTTGTTTTGAAATATAGAAAACACCTAAAATAGTTTTTTAAACATTTGAAAAAAATCACCAATTTATTTTTTAAAACTAAAGAAGTAACTTATCAAATATCAAGTATAGTTAATACATATTTAATCTAATTCCGAAAATAAAGACAAAAAATATCCTACACAGGGCCAATGTTGTGGCCAAAACAAATTTATTTTTGGCTTTGATCTAGAAGGCATAATTATGTTCTAGTGTTCACTGCACATGTTAAATGGGCTATGCAAAAGGAACTTAGGGCCTATTTGATTACAACTATCTGTGAAAGTAATTGCATGAATGTGTCTGTAAATTAGATTTTTGAATGCTTTTGTGGGTTATTATATATTTTTTTTTCCATTTTAAAAAAGTTGTACTGCAACTTTTCTATGGTTACCATACTTTAGCAGATTTGTTGCAAAAACTCTTATCATTGAAATTTTTAGAAAGCACTGAGGTCTAGTTAAATAAAACTATATTTACTACTAAAAATCAAATAAATGAAAAACTGTCTTAAAACCTTTAATTTGATTTTTGTTTCTACTCAATGTTGAAGTTGTGGTATATTTTTTATGTTTATTTACCACGGATGCCTCAAGTGGGATGGTCAAAAAGTTTTTTTTTTTTTTTTGCAAAAAACTCATGTTCAGCTCATTAAAAAGCTTGTGTTCCACTCACTCATTGGAGTGAGCCGAGATTGAACATACATTTTGAGCTGGTTTTTTAAATGAGTCAAATAGGAATAGACTTTTGTTCGATCATGGTTGGCCCATTAATTGTTTGTATAAAAAATATAATTTTAGATATATAATATTATTTAGATTTACATATATGTTATTAGTGTTGCACAAATATTCAACACACAAATAGAGAAGAGAAAACACTATGATCTTTACGTGGACAACCCCGAAAGAAAAAGTGAAAAACCACGGGGCCACGACGAGTAGAAATGATTACACTAAATTTGAGTGAATTACAACGTGTGATTCGTCTTTTAATCAGGAGACGGTGAAATTTCAATAGTTTAAGGAGTTGGTCAAAAGTCTGATGTCGGTTGATGATTAGGTAGAAGTTTAGCAATGGTCGGTAGTCGGGTAGAAGTCCGACGAGGGCTGGTGGACGGGCAGAAGTCCGGTGAGGGCTCGTGGATGTGCAGAAGTCCGGCGATGGTCGGTGGCCGGGCAGAAGTCCGGTGGTCGGGCAAAAGTTTGACGACTGTTGGCGGCCGGGCAGAAGTACGGCGATGGTCGGCGATCGACAGAAATCTGGCGACAACTGGTGGCCAGACATAAGTTCGACTACGGTCAGTGGCCGGGCAGAAATCCGACGATGGCTGATGGCTGGGCGGAATTTCGGAGACGATCGGTGGTCCGATGATAGTCAAGGGGGAGCTTGGTGGCAAGAGTTATATCAGATTTCTTCTTCTTCCTCTTCTTTCTCCTCTTTATTTTGTGACGAATAGGGGGTTGTCTATTTATAGATTTTTTTGGAGTGACATAGTTAGTAAATAGGGAGGAGATCAATGGTATATTGGGATTGTCTTTGATGGAGGGACGATATTGATTCCCTTAATCATAAGCCGTTTATCGAGCATTTGATTGCCTTATTGATGTTAGAATTCAATGATATTGGGCTCGTTGGATTCCTCTCGTCGAGCCGCTCGATTCGATTATAAGCTTGTAGCATTTCTAAATCATTTGATCATTCAATTTATGCTTTAAAGCTTCCAAACGTGCATTAGGCCCTCGATTTTGATCTATTTGGGCTCAGACTAGATCAATTGGTGTTGTTGGGTTCGTCTTTTCGAGATGTTCAGTTCGACTATAAGTATATTGAAATTTGAGTTCAAATGGTCTCGGAGTTAACTTCGGAAGTTTCTGATTCAACTTTGCCTCAAGATTCGTTCCCAATCAAAATAATTTGTTGACGATATACCAAGCCTTAATATCAACTATTATATGGTGTAGCCCAATAACCTCCGATCTCGCGCGAATCGATCTTCTGTTCCTTCAATGCAAGAGGGACCTGTAAGGAAGAAATAAAAACAGGGTATGCAAAGAACACAGTACCGGATTGAAGGGCCCTGTATATTCAGGGGGATATTTCTATTGCTATAGTAAAATGAGGAGTATCAAAATGATTAGCCGTCTTCTTCCTCAGCCAATCTCCCTATAAAGGCCGCTTCTAGAAAGCTCAAAAGGCCATCATTAACAGATCATAAAATACTAGGAAAAATAAAAACTAAGGCACGTGTAAGAAAAAGTAGATAGTAAGTGGTTGTCAGAAAACCGTTGAGGAAGCATTAGATGTCCCGCTCCTCAAGATAACTATCGTGCACTGCATCAGTCTTCCCCCGCTTCAGAAGAGCTCGACTCCGACGAGCTAATGTGAACAGTGCCATCATCAGGAGGTGAATATGCAGAAATATCTGCCACATTAAAAGTAGTGGACATATTTAAGTCAGCTGGCAAGGCAACGGTGTATGCATTATCGTTTATTTTAGCAGTTATAGGAACTGGCCCAAATTTCCTGCGCATAAGCTTGGAATGAGTCCCTGGCGGTAGCCTTTCCTTACGAATGCGAACCATAACCAACTCCCCAATGTTGAAAAGTCGTTGCCGACGGCGACGATCAACAATCTCTTTATACTTCAAGTTGGATTTCACAATTCGTTGACAAACTTCTTCCAACATGTCAGATGTTCTTCAGTGAAGGTAGCAGCAGCGGGGGCCTTGCATTTGGGCAAAACAGCGACGTCGAGAGCTGTACTCGGTGCCTTAGTATACACGATACTAAAGGGGGATTTACCAGTTGAACGGTTAATCATCGAATTGAAAGCAAACTCGGCTCTAGCCAAGACATCTTCCCATTGTTTTGGGTGATCCTGCACAAGACACCTCAACATGTTGCCTAAGGTGCGGTTAACCACCTCCGTCTGCCTATCCGTTTGTGGGTGATATGCGGAGCTGAGGCGAATGTCAGTACCCAGCTGTTTCCAAAGATCGCGCCAAAAATGACTTATAAACTTCACGTCGCGATCGGAAGTGAGAGTTCTTGGAATACCATGTAATCGAATAATTTCTCTAAAAAAAATATGAGCAACAGTCATGGCGTTTGAAGTTTTCTTACGTGGAAGGAAATGCGCCATCTTGGAGAACCTGTCGACGACGACCATGATGGAGTCGTTACCTCGCCGTGATCTAGGAAGTCCCAAGACAAAGTCTAAACTGAGG